>NC_080736.1:18204558-18342058 GCF_019097595.1 Hemibagrus wyckioides | reverse complement strand
AACCTATTTCCGTGTTTCTCAAGTGTTTGCTGTCGTTGTAGCCTTTTAACACCGGATGTCATCACTAATCTACTGTTTAATGAACGAAGCGTGTCTTTTCTAAAAGTCCTACTTTCAAACCTGGACCTGTGTCACTGTGTCTTATTATATTCATCTGTAAGGAGTGTGTGTATTAAACACAGTGTAGCTGTGACTCCTCTGCTGTTTGTAATAATAAATAATAAAAAATAAATCTGTTTTCAAAGAGTCTCTGTTATTCCACTAGGGGGCAGAATGGAGCAATAATCTCAGGGCTGTAAACTCAGCTACTGACAGAATGTGCTGCTTCAAATTCACATTCAAATTTTATTGGTCACATACGAAATCATACACAGTACGATGTAGTGAAATGCTTTTTACGACTGTCTTACACAAAAAGAAAGTAAAAAAGAAAAATTTAAAATTTAAAGTGTGGACAGTGTGGAAGGTCAGGGTCAGATCAGATATGCATATGCAAATATATGTCTATGTACGCATATATATATGTATATATAGATATATATGTATATAATATAAATATATATATGTAGTATCCATAGCAGTAAATATAAATATGAAAAATAAAATAAAATAAAAATAATATAATAAAAATATTAACAAAAAAATGTAGTATAATATATATGTATACAAATATAAAACTGCTTTATAAAAACTAAATATAAAAAACAAAATATAAAACAAAAATATAATACAGTACAATGATTAACTTTGAAATGGTGTTGCAAATGAATACAGTATGTACAGTGTGCATATGTAAGATAAATATATAAATATATATGTAGATGTCTATAGGCAAGTATAAATGTCCATTTGAACAGGGAGTAAAGTGACAGTGCAGTGTGCACACAAAGATGTACAGAGTAGTGCAGAGTACAAAATAGTGCAATTATTGCATGTGCAACAATCAGCTGAGGTAGAATGTCATGTCATGTGGGGGTAAGTCCAGAAAGTCCAGATTCTAGGTGTTCTGGTTGAGGGCCCGAATGGCCTGCGGGAAGAAGCTCCTCCTCATTCCCTCTGTGTTTGCCTTCAAGGAACGGAATCGTTTTCCTGACCTCAATAGAGAGAAGAGTCCATTGTTGGGATGGCTGAGGTCCTTCATATTCTTCCTGGCTTTGGTCCAGCACCGCTTGCTGTATATGGTGTCCAGGTCAGGAAGCTCGATGCGTATGGTACGCTCGGCTGATCGCACCACCCTCTGGAGAGCTTGCCTGTCCTGCCTGGTTCCCAAACCAGGCTGTGATACTTCCCGTCAGGATGCTCTCAATGGTGCAGGTGTAGAATGTCTTTAGCACCTTTGAGGGCAGTTTAAAGTCCTTCAGGTGTCTGAGATGATAAAGATGCTACTGGGCCTTCTTCACCAGGGTGTTAACGTGACAGGACCATGTCAGGTCCTGCGTGATGTAAACACCTAGGTACCAGAAACTGTCCACTCTCTCCACTGGGGTCTCGTCGATAGTGAGGGGCTGGTAATTCCTCTCCTGCTTTGTGCTAAAGTCCACTATCAGCTCCTTAGTGTTGCTGACGTTCAGGAGGAGATTGTTGACCTGGCACCATGTCTCCAGGTTTTTAATCTCCTCTAGGTAGGCTGTCTCGTCGTTATTGGAGATCAGGCCCACCACCACAGTATCGTCCGCAAACTTCACGATGTTGGTGGAGCTGGAAGTGGCCACACAGTCAAAAGTGTACAGTGAGTACAGCAGGGGGCTCAGAACACAACCCTGGGGGGCTCCAGTGCTGAGGGTGAGTGAGGGTGAGACATGGTTGCCCACCCATACTGCCTGAGGTCTGTCTCGCAGGAAGTTGGAGATCCATCGACACAGGGATGGGCTAAGGCCCAGGATCTCCAACTTAGTGGTGAGTATGGAGGGAATTATGGTGTCAACAAACAGCATTTTGACATAATTCCCCCTTCTGCTGTCCAGATGGCTCAGAGCTGCATGATGGAGGTGTGCGATGGCGTCCTCAGTAGAACGGTTGAGACGGTACGCGAACTGTAGCGGGTCCAAGGTGTCAGGTAGAGAAGAAGTGATGAAGTCTCTGATTAGTCTTTCGAAGCACTTCATCACCACTGAGGTCAGGGCCACTGGACGGTAGTCGTTCAGGCAGGCGGGCTGGGGTTTCTTGGGGACAGGAACAATGGTGGACCGTTTGAAGCACGTCGGGATTGTAGACTGTTCCAGGGAGAGGTTGAAGATCTCAGTGAACACAGGAGCAAGCTGGTCAGCACAGGCCTTCAGGACCCGACCCGTGATGCCATCTGGTCCTGCTGCCTTCCTGGTATTCACTCTCCTGAATGCCTTTCTCACGTCGTGCTCCGAGATGATGAACGCGCAGTCCTCTCCGGCATGCTCCTCGTGTGTGCTGCCTGTAGCGCTGTTAGCACTGCTAATGCCATTAGCGCTCTGAGCTGCAGCGTCGAAGCGAGCATAAAAGGTGTTTAGCTCGTCTGCCAGAGAAGCGTCCGCATTCACCGATCTGGAAGATGGTGTTTTGTAGTCCGTCACAGTTCTTAGTCCCTGCCACAGGCTCCTAGAGCCACTCTGTTGAAATTGTGACTCTAGTTTCTGTCCATAGCGTCACTTCGCCTCCTGCACCACTCTGCACACGCTGTTACCGCTGGCGAGCCCCGTGTTGTACACAGCGGAGCGGGATCTCAGAGCATCGCGGACGGATTTATCCACCCACGTAATTCTTCATTAACAAGCTGAAGATTTAACACTGTATCTGTGTCTCTTTCTAAAATAACTAAATGAGGAGTTTCACATCAACCAGACACCATAAAGTCATCATTTAGTGATGAACTGCAGTGTGTTCATGTTCATTGTGTAGGAGATATTGTGTGTTCAGTTGGGTTCAGTTTGTGGATTCAGAATGTATCTCAGATTAATGCAGATAAATGAACACCTTCATCAGGAGATGCTGAAGTGTTACTGATCAATAAAACTATTTTTTTTCACTCTGCATTAGATTAAGTGTAATGTAAGTCATCTTGCAATCTGCAGTTAACTGTAAACTCTTTCACAACTACTAAATGAACAAATCAGAGACAGCTTTGCTATAGACCTGACAACAGCTTTAGAGTGTATCGACTTGACTGTCATGTCCACATCTGTCAATCAATGACTTTTTATTCATCACCAATTAACTCCAATGCACACTTATGATAAGTAGAATAAAAAGTCATTGATTGACAGATGTGGACATGACAGTCAAGTCGATACACTCTAAAGCTGTTGTCAGGTGTCAAATATATATATATATATATATATATATATATATATATATATTTGTGAAGATCACAAAAAAATGTTTGCCATCTTTCTCTGACTAAAATGGGAATGAGCGTTCGGCAAAAATAGTTCTGCAGACAGCCACTAGAGGGCACCAGATACATTCTGAAGCCCTGTTATGACTTTTAATCAAGTTTTCAGTCATTTTAAATGGCGCTAAAAACAAGTAATGTTCAGCAAATGAAAATCATCTCTATAACTGTTATCTAATCTTATTTCATTCTTTTACCTTTATTTAAAGTTCATTTGGTTAGTCCGCTTTTCGAACGTCAGTTCTGTTTATATGATATAAAAACATATAAACATACCATCATGTTTCGTCTCAGCAGAGTTCTTCTTGTGACACAATTCCCCCAATGCTGCTCAGTTTGAGTAATTTAGTGGAAGAAATTGATAGTAGATCTGCAGACGTTTGGATAATACGTTTAAATTGGTGTTTTTACGGTTGAAATATTTAATATACACTTAAAAAGAAGAAAAGGAAGTCCGTGTGTGAAATCCTCGAGATACGGTATCTTTACCACGGAGCTGGAGCTGTCAGATTCTGGATTCTGATTGGTCAGAAGGTGTTCATTAATTTTCTATAACAGCAGCTCTAACACTGCATGTATTAATGCAAAAATACTGATTTCACTCGTTAAATGCTTTAATGCAAGATTTTCCCTACAAACAGTTTACCATCCTAGTCAAACGTTAATTTTATTTTATCGATTTTTATTTTTTTTTTGCTATTATACCCTCATTGGGGGCTCAGCGATATGCTGAATGAAAATCCGAGAAACGCCCCTGCTCGGACTCTTGAATAATGAGATAATATGCGGAATCGGATCATTTGACTCGGGTGAGTCAGTCAGGGCCAGGACTGCTAAACACTGGATTTTTTAATATGATATTAAGTTCACGGTATGGTCTCATGAGTGATCTGTGCTGGCTTTTTTTAGCCCAATAAAAGCTGCAGTAAAGTTCAAACCTTCGGCCTTTAGTCTGAAGACCTGTCTACGGAGAGACTGAATAAACACGTGACCAAATATGCATCATTCAAAGTGACGAATGAAAACTTCAGAGTTCATAAAGCACACATCAGTTCAGTGTCGGAGTTTTATAGAGGAGAACATCAGTGAGTTTTACAGAGAAGACACAAATCACAAATCAGTCTGAGAAACTAACAGAGTAAATAGGTCTGTGATGAAGGAGATTTTTATTGTTTATTCTGAAACCTATGACGTTTGACGCCTCATAGTGCAACATAGGGATTAAAAACGTATTTTTAATCAGCTTGACTATAAACAAAGAAGTCACGCTTCGATGAGACACTTAATATTTGGATATCAACTATAAGTAATACGTTCTCATAAATCTGATCAATCTGGGATGACGGAGAAGACAAAAAAGAAAAGTAACTAACTCATACAATATAAAGTGAAAGGCGGGGATTCTGGCTCCGCCCACTGTCATATTACCTGTCCTCTTTTTTTGAATCAACAGTCGGCGGGAAATTTGAACCCAGGTGAACACGCTGCTGTGAGAACCATGAGTCTCGCCATCGGCTGCAGGTAAGAACATGATCAGGAAAAGAGGGGAAAAAAGATATTAATATACACAGTAAATCTGCGCATATCGTGTTCATGTCTTTACGCGCTATGAGGCACAATTACTCATTTAAATATAATTGTAATAAACGGGTGATGCAGAGCTTATAAAGACGTTCTATTATTTCTCTTTGTCATAATATGGAGGTCAATTTCACGCCATAAGTATCGTGGTCGTAAATAAATAACGCGCGCCAATAATAGAATTAAATACAATAGACAAACGAATAAGAAGTATTAAGCGAATTATTAAAATTAAAAGTATCTCAAGACAGGTTCAAACACGAACGGACAGAGTAGCGTGTCAGTGACGTCACCCACCTCCTTCCTGTTGATTGGCTAGAGACGTCTGTCAGTTGAGAACCAGTGGATTAATGGAGACTTTAATCCCGCCCCTAATCTGCATTTTTATTTTTGCTAGTAGAAGTTATGATTGGAACCTAAAAATTCGAAATATATGTATTTCCAAATTAAGAATATTCCCACGATGGTGCACAGTATCAAACATCTTCAATAGTAATATATACAACATATAGGATATATTCAAACATTTAACTAAAATAACTAAAAACATTCACGAGTTAAAGTGTCCACACTAAGACACTTAGAGGTGTAAGATCACTTACTGACCTGTCCCTAGAGATGCAGTGAAGCTGATCATGAATATGGATATGAACCTAACTTTATTACAGCATCATGAAGAGACATGATGCCATCCAGCTTAGCACCAAAACCTCTGTCTTCAGCAAGCAAAGTACTTTCTATCCACAGCTAAAAACTGTGCAAACCTAATAGAAATGAATAAATAAAAAGAAAATATTGGTGAACACTTTTGGGGAAAAAAAAAATAAAAAACACAGACTTTATGTCTTATTTTTCATCCACAGACTCTGCTTTTTTCCACTGGGATTTGTACTTCTTGTAAATGGGGGTAAGTACCTGAAACATAAAACCTAAACAGGAGCAACTGCGGTTTTCTGACAGACTTTTCAGTATGAGCTGTGCAGACAAAAAAAACTTTTTCCACTGATCAACAGTTTTATTTTCATTAAACTTTACCTGATAAATTCTTTGTCAACATGTTTTTCTCTGCCCTTCCTCAACTCCTAAAGGTAATGTCAGAATCACTGGCATCTTAGGCAAGTGTGTGATACACTCACGGCTGGTCCATCATGATGATGATGATGATCCAGAAAGACGGCAATAAGTCATTTAGTCTCATGAATTCTCTCTAGAAAGTAAATGTATAAGCTGCAGTGGTTGTGTCTTGTTCTATAGTTGTAGCCCAGAGCAGGAAATGTTGTAGCTGTAGTATGATAGGACGGAGCTGACCGGTGGGTGGGAAATAGTAGCCGGCCCAGTTTGGAAGTAAAATGCATGAAATCCTCAACAAAAAAAAGCGGCAACATTTGTTTGTTTTTCAGCCTCGGTGCAGGATGTCCACGTGGTTCATGCTGTTGCAGGAGAAAACGTCACCTTGCCGTGTTCTGTCGGTCAGATTAAACAAAATAAATTCAGTGTGTACTGGCGATTCAATGACAGCACGACGGTTTGTGACATCATCAGAGGTAAAGTGGATTTTGATGAGCAGCACCCAGTGTACAGGGGAAAAGTTAAATATTTACCACGAGAGCAAGTGAAAGGAGATTTCTCCATTCAACTTCTCAACGTGAACTCGGCCCATCACGGAATATACACCTGCAACATCCCTAACATCGCTACAGAGATTGTACAGCTCACCATTGAAGGTTGGTATGGGTACTTATACGGTTAAAGATCAAATATACAATCACCGTCCTTATTATGAGGAACACATGTACACCTAGATTTAGGACGTTGGTGGCTCAGTGGTCGGTTTCTCGCCTACCATGCGGAAGGCCCGGGTTCGTTTTGAGTTTGATTTGGGCCAGTGCCCAAACCCCAGGCCCTGGATGCAGTGTCGGTCCCATACCCGGAAAAAGGGGAAGGTTGCGTCAGGAAGGGCATCCGGCATAAAACCTGTGCCAAGTTGTTATGCGGACCAGTTGGTCCGCTGTGGCGACCCCTCACGCATGTAGGGAGCAGCCGAAAGATCAACAACAACATGTACACCTAGATTTGAAGACTGTAATAAGACCAGGTGAGTTTTTTCTTGTCCTGTTTGGGTGAGTCTGTGCCCAACTGTTGCTTCCTTGTATTTTGTTCAATAAAGTAACACCATGTCTACATGTGTTCCTAATAATTTGATTGGTGAGTGTATATAAATGTACATATTAATATCAAAATTATTATTTATCGACTGATCTTTCGTAAAGGTTTAATTAGCTGTGTTAAAATGAGGTTTTGTGTGATTGGAATTGTGTTGCTTTACTCTGCTAGCTAAGCAGCTACCTGAAAGAGTAATAGTGATACTCATTGTGTGAATACATGTGAGTTCTGAAACTTCAGAGTAGTCTCTTCTTATTATACATTCCTGTAAGCCACTTTGAACAACTGTGTGAACCAAATGCATGACACGCAAATACAACACTTTCTCCATACAGAAAGAAGACCCAGTCTAAGACCAAGACAGAAGAAACTGATTTCACACAACGGAGACTCCAGAGGACATCCCCACATTTTTATGCTTTTCTCAGCTGCTCTGTTAGGACTTTTTCTTCCTGTGACATTCTAACAGTTTTATTTTCTATAAGTAGACATTTTTATCTTGTCTCTACAAGATGCAGTTGACACTGGAAGAAGGTTTTACAATAAAGCATTCTTTCTGGAATCTTGAACAAACACTACAGATCGTTCACATAGGACAAAATTAGAGAACACAGTGGAAACCTGCATGGAAGTCATCATACTTTTGAGCGCACACACACACACACACACACAGGTAACTGATTTTTATAAGCCGGCATGGTTGTGGTTCCAGTCTGCACGTCTCTCACACATCTGATGTGTACAGCTCCAGTCTGACCTTCTGCAATCAATTTCTCACCAGATTTTCTCTAAATGACCAAACCAAACTGTTTTCTGTGTTTCTCCTAAGTGGCTGCTTTTAAAGACTGCCTCTGTTCTTCCACTAGGGGGCAGAATGGAGTAATAATCTCAGGGCTGTAAACTCAGCTACTGACAGAATGTGCTGATGATGTAATTCTTCAGTAACAAGCTGAAGATTTAACACTGTATTTGTGTCTCTTTCTAAATGAATTAATGAGGAGTTTCACATCAACCAGACCAGAGGTGGACAGTAAAGAAGTACATTTACTTGAGTACTGTACTTAAGTACACTTTTTGAGTATCTGTACTTTACTTGAGTATTATTTTTTTCTGGATACTTTTTACTTTAACTTCACTACATTTGAAAGACAAATACTCTACTTTTTACTCCACTACATTTCTGTCAATGTCATTGAGTAGAAAGTAGTTACATTAATCATAGGATGATTTTTTTTTTCACTCTTGTAGCGTCACGTGTTGTAAAGTTCAGTGGTTTTCCATCATTTTTTGAACTCAATTGCTGACAAAATGGACGAATATATGCTTTGTATATTATACACCACCAACGCATTGGTAATGATGTTAGTTAACACACAAAAACGTATGCTGTGTCCAAATTCTCATACGATGTGTCCTAAATGGTATTCAAAAATAGAATTAGTATGCCCCAAATCGTAGTATACTGAAAAGAGTATTCCAAAAATTCCTGGATTTATTTCTTGAAATTGTGATGATTATGGCTTACAGATAAGGAAAACCCAAAATTCTGTGTCTCAGAGAATTAGAAGTTCAATATTGGAAAGTCATGGTGTCGCACCCTAATCAGCTAATTACCTCAAAACACCTGCAAAGGTTTCCTGAGCTTTTAAATGGTCTCTCAGTCTGGGTCAGTAGGCTACACAATCATGGGGAAGACTGCTGACTTGACAGTTATCCAGAAGACAGTCAATGACACCCTCCACAAGGAGGGGAAGCCACAAAAGGTCATTGCTAAAGAAGCTGGTTGTTCACAGAGTGCTGTATCCAAGCATAGAAAGTTGAGTGGAAGGAAAAAGTGTGGTAGGAGAAGGTGCACCAGCAAAAGGGATAACCGCAGCCTTGAGAGGATTCTCAGGCAAAATCCATTCAAGAATTTGGGGGAGATTCAGACGAATCCTAGACAGGGCCTACAAATGTCGCATTCCTGCCCACACTGCTAAAGGTACCAAAAGCTGGTTCAATGACCATGGTGTTACTGTGCTTGATTGGCCAGCAAACTCGCCTGACCTAAACCCCATAGAGAATCTATGGGGTATTGTCAAGAGGAAGATGAGAGACACCAGACCCAACAATGCAGATGACCTGAAGGCCGCTATCAAAGCAACCTGGGCTTCCATTACACCTGAGCAGTGCCACAGGCTGATTGCCTCCATGCCACGCCGCATTGATGCAAAAGGAGGCCCAACCAAGTATTGAGTGCATAGAAACGAACATACTTTTCAGAAGTCTGACAGTTCTCTTTGAAATATCCTTTTTTTATTGATCTTATGTAATATTCTAATTTTCTGAGACACAGAATTTTGGGTTTTCCTTATCTGTAAGCCATAATCATCACAATTTCAAGAAATAAAGGCTTGAAATATTTCACTATGTGTGAGGAATCTATATAATATATGGGGTTCACTTTCTGAACTGAGTGACAAAAAATATTGACCTTTTTCATGATATTCTAATTCTTGAGATGTACCGGTACATTTTTTGTTGGGGGTGGTAGGAGTGTTACATTAAAAATAAATGATTATACCTGTCTTTTTTTGTCAATTCAGTTGTTTTGTAACATTCTAAAAGCTCTTAATTCCACAGAAAGTATTGCATACAACAATGCAACAATAATAAAACAACGCGTTGACATTTACTTTTGATACTTAAGTACTTTTAAAAACAAGAACTTCTGTACTTTTACTTAAGTAAAAATCTGTCTTTACAACTTTTGCTTGCAATGGAGTAAAGTTTGACCAGTAGTATTTGTACTTTCACTCAAGTAAGGAAGTTGTGTACTTCGTCCACCTCTGAACCAGACACCATAAAGCCATCATTTAGTGATGAACTGCAGTGTGTTCATGTGCTGTTTACGGCGACAATTCTGCCTTACTGACTAAAATGGGAATGAGCGGGATTAAAAATAGTTCTGCAGACAGCCACTAGAGGGCATCAGAAGCCCTGTTATGACGTTCACTCACGTGTTCAGTCATTGGTTTTGATTTAGAATGACTTTAAATTATGTTAATCTCTTGAAACAAACCAAAAACAAAAAAGATCTAAAAACATGTAATGCTCTGAAAGCACTGAAATTTATGTAATTTTTTTCTCCCTTTCTCATCTGGCAGCTACTGTTATTGTTATAATGTGAATATGTAATACCTCTCTTTCTTGTTTCATTAAATAAAGCATAATAAATAACTAAATTAATTAATTGATTATTTAATGATTGATTTAGAATGGCACTAAAACTAGTAATGTTCAGCAAATGAAAATCATCTGCTGTAATCTAATCTCCTAATAATTCATTTAGTCAGTTTGTTAGATGTGGGAATAAGTGAACATGACTGTAGAACTCAGAGAGAGAAGAAAATGGTCTCTTGAAACAAATGATCAAAAGTTTGTTCCAGACTCAAGGTTTCTTCTTGCCTTCTTAATGAACATATTAGTTACTGAGTCACATCCTATCACTGATTAATCAAAAGCTTATAACTTCAAACTGGAACAGAAGCTGTGCAGAAATTATAATGACACTTTTATTATGGTTGTTTTTGTTTTTTTTACCAGTGAGCTGTGAAATTCTGGATTCTGATTGGTCAGGAGATATTTATTCATTTTTATTAACAGCAGCTCTAACAATACTGCACATATTGATGCATGTGTACGTTATAGTTCACAGGGACAGCAGATGCTAAAGATAATAATAATCACAGTTGCAAAACAAAATACTTATTTCACTTGTGTGATTTCACTATGCTATTTCATCGTTGTTTAATGGATTTTCTGTACAAACAGTTAACAATATAAATTAAAAAAAATTCCTCCAGTTCAGTAAGTGCCAGTAATGCCAACCGCCATTAAAACCCAAAGAAGACGTGGCCATACAGACACACGCACCAAGGCACAGTTACAATTACTATTTATTATTTAAATATTGTTGTAATTAATTTATTAATATGTGGTGCAGAGCTTATCATTATCATGACTCCTACAGTATGATTATGATTCCTGCAGTTCCTCAAGGATATACTCATGATTATCACGTCATATATATATATATTACATACATATATATATATACACACACACACTATATTACCAAAAGTATTCGCTCACCCATCCAAATAATCAGAATCAGGTGTTCCAATCACTTCCATGGCCACAGGTGTATAAAATCAAGCACCTAGGCATGCAGACTGTTTTTACAAACATTTGTGAAAGAATGGGTCGCTCTCAGGAGCTCAGTGAATTCCAGTGTGGAACTGTGATAGGATGCCACCTGTGCAACAAATCCAGTCGTGAAATTTCCTCGCTCCTAAATATTCCACAGTCAACTGTCAGCTGTATTATAAGAACGTGGAAGTGTTTGGGAACGACAGCAACTCAGCCACGAAGTGGTAGGCCACGTAAACTGACGGAGCGGGGTCAGCGGATGCTGAGGCGCATAGTGCGAAGAGGTCGCCAACTTTCTGCAGAGTCAATCGCTACAGACCTCCAAACTTCATGTGGCCTTCAGATGAGCTCAAGAACAGTGCGCAGAGAGCTTCATGGAATGGGTTTCCATGGCCGAGCAGCTGCATCCAAGCCATACATCACCAAGTGCAATGCAAAGCGTCGGATGCAGTGGTGTAAAGCACGCCGCCACTGGACTCTAGAGCAGTGGAGACGCGTTCTCTGGAGTGACGAATCGCGCTTCTCCATCTGGCAATCTGATGGACGAGTCTGGGTTTGGCGGTTGCCAGGAGAACGGTACTTGTCTGACTGCATTGTGCCAAGTGTAAAGTTTGGTGGAGGGGGGATTATGGTGTGGGGTTGTTTTTCAGGAGCTGGGCTTGGCCCCTTAGTTCCAGTGAAAGGAACTCTGAATGCTTCAGCATACCAAGACATTTTGGACAATTCCATGCTCCCAACTTTGTGGGAACAGTTTGGAGCTGGCCCCTTCCTCTTCCAACATGACTGTGCACCAGTGACCAAAGCAAGGTCCATAAAGACATGGATGACAGAGTCTGGTGTGGATGAACTTGACTGGCCTGCACAGAGTCCTGACCTCAACCCCATAGAACACCTTTGGGATGAATTAGAGCGGAGACTGAGAGCCAGGCCTTCTCGTCCAACATCAGTGTGTGACCTCACAAATGCGCTTCTGGAAGAATTCCCATAAACACACTCCTAAACCTTGTGGACAGCCTTCCCAGAAGAGTTGTCCAATAATAATAATAAAAAAAATGTCCAAGATGGACATTTTTTATTATTATTATTATTTTGTGTGCAGGATTGAAGAAATGATCAGTGTATATTATGAAGGAATGCACAGTGCATGTGGGGGTGTGGCCTCAGTTGCCCTGCAGTGCTGTGTGCCTGTGATTGAGGAATATACAGGGTTGTTTTATCTGGTTGTTTTAACCAAGATTATGCTGCAAGATCATTTTTTTAAACTACATTTAAGTTCCCTGTTATAGGCTAACCTGCAATTTTGCAAATTCCCAGTTTATTCCCATATCTTCCTGTTAATTCCCATGGAAAATTTCCAGCCTTGAAAATTCACAGAATTTTGCAACCCTATATATATATATATATATATATATATTTATAAATGTATGTCACAAGGTCTGCCTGTCAGGTAGTCTGTGATCCATGCCACCAGGTGTGAGCTCACTTTATCTCAAGTATAATGACAAAAGTTAAACACAGTAAAAATGACACGTTACTGTCTTTTTTAAATGTGTAAATCCCATAAAGAATTTAGTGTACCAAACAAAGGGCTAAACTGTCTCATGCTAATATGAATTTAAATGAAATAGGTGATGTAGGGATAATCCCAAATAACCACCAGACATTGATGGAACCAATGTAAGGTTACCCCAACAGGTCTCCTATTTAGAAAAACACCTAGCCTCTTCGAAACAGAGTAAAACTGGACAGAACATCTTATAATAAATTAACCTCAATACAACAAACCATAAAAATGATATTATGCAAGAAGATAGAGTATATTAATCCCAAAGGGAATTTTCTTTAAGAGTATTTAAGAATATTTATGTTGTTTAATTACTAAAATCTGAGGCCTGTAGTAAATTAGACAAAGTGTTGTAATATCATGACTCACATATGCTAATTAGGAGAAACACTCTGGGCTTTTTTTTTCTTAAGTGTGCATAATCTGGTCATCTGACTCAACTGCCTCGTTTTGTAACGCCATTTATTTGATCTTAGTTTTAGTCAAGATTTAGTCGGTAGAACTCAGTTTCAATTTTAGTCATGTTTTAGTTAGTTTTAGCCATAGGTTACTGAGAACTGTCTCTGTGTTTTTTCACTGTCCCCAGTGTCCAATCTCAGTTTTTACAGTGTATGGTAACTTACTCCTCATACACTTCCGATGAAGAGGATTTCTTCTCTAATATCAAGCACACAGGAGACATCCAAACAACTGGATGCGTAGCTAAAATGTACAGCTGAAGGTGTGACCACGCTGACATCTTATCCAGCCTTATCCAACCTGTCACTTAAGCTGAACACAGCCCTCCCTGCCTCAGAGGCCTGTGAGAGTGCAGCTGGATTGATCTTCAGCCCAAGAAGGGGAGCAATTAATTCACATAACTTGAGAACCAGCTTCTCTCTACTAGTGATCTGTGAGACAGTATCATTGTCACAACTAATGGTTTGAAATTTTTGTTTTGATGGCAAATAAGTCTTTCTGTTTTGCTCTTTGTTAAAGCAGTGTTGCTGTTGGGTGGTTGTACAGATACAGTTGTGCAGCTGGGTTTTAAAGCAGCTTGGATTTTCTATTAAAATTTACTAAGTTAACCTTCATAATTATTACACTGTAATATCAAATTTCAATGAGAACCAGAATTTAACGTACATACACATTTAATTCATGTAATAAATGAACTGAGTGGAAGGGTTAAATATTATCATGTGTTGACTCGTAATATTTAAATGTTTTATTGCCATTGCACATAAACCTAGGAATTTTAAGTATATTTTAAACATTTTAAAAGTGTAGCGCGCGCAGGGCTCTGATGTTGTTTCGTGTATTGTTTCGCTATATTTTATTGTTGTATGTATTATTTATTTATTTATTTATTTGTTTTATTAAGACGTTTTGTTTAATTAAAGGGTTCCAGTCCCTGGCGTCATGCAGTTGTTCCAGTTCCAGTGAAATTTCACTAAATGCACTTAAAAAAAACAAACAAGATTAAGATTGTGTTAAGGCTGTGAATATTAAGTCACTTTTGTTAATGTTGGCTAAATAAACTATTTAAATGGTTTTTGTTGTTTTTTTTTAGCGACGTTTACGTAATGATCAGGAGTAATATAAACCATACACGGCTGCGTTGTGGACAGCAACATGGTGGTTTAGTGGTCAGCACAGTTGCCTCACAGCAAGAGAATCCTGGGTTTGACATCTGATTATCAAATTTAATTATATTAAATATAATTAAGTCAATTTTACTCAATTTATTTATGAGCATCAAGTGAAATATTAAGTAGATTTTACCTAATAATGACAGGAGAATTGCACTTAATTTTAGAACAGTAAAATTTACTTTAAAATCTCTGTGTGCAAATTGTTACGCGGAGATGAAGCAGTTTACGCGAGTCATCTGTTCTGAAAGCCTCTTCTGTGAGAGCTTGTGTTATAACCCCACATTAGTGGCATAATTTCAGTAGTCATGATTTCCCCTCCGAAAAAGGGGAAATCAGGCATCAGTGTTGCCAAGAGGAAAGTTGTGAGATCAATCATCGAGCTGAAACAGATGTACAGATAGATATATGTACTGTATATTATTTCTGTTACTCTTGTACATACAATGTGCATAATGCACACATTTTTGCACACTATATAATTACACTTTACACTTTATTCTGCTGTAAATACAACTTGTACATACTTCTCTATGCACATTCTGATTTATCTGCATTCAGATAACTCAACTACTAAATTCGGTTCACTTTCGGTCAAAAAACATTCGTGCTTTCTGGGGAAAACCAGAGTGAGGGGTAAATACACGTTCAGCATCACCCGCTGTCGCAAATCCATGTGCTTTACACGTTGAAGGTGAGCAGCAGCAGTAAGTTATTTTTCTTATAACATATATATATATATATATTTCTTGTTGTTGTTGTTGTTATTTTCTAATTTTGTATTTAATTCTGTGATTCGATTATATATGTTTTTAAGACCACGATACTTGCGTGAAATTGACTCCATATTTGAGTCTTTACAGTTCAACATAGGAATCTTAATTAGCCTTATTTTTAATTAGCTTTACTATAAGCACGGTTCGATGAGGCTCTTAATATTTTTGTATCAGCTATATATCAAAAATCTGACCAATCTGGGATGATAAATAGGACAAAAAAAAAAAAAAAAATTCTTTTTTCCTGTGAGCGCACATAAATTGCACGCTGTAGTGAAACTGACTTTTAGCTGTGTCTGTTTCAGAACCATGAGACGTCTCTCCGTCCTCTTCAGGTATGGACATGAAGGAAGGGGAAAGACAGAACAATTTACTCATTTAAATACTGTTGTACTTAATATGTGATTGCAACATCCGATTTTAGCATCAGAGTGTTATTCTCTGCTCCTATTTAAGACCTCACACACATATTATATAGTAAAAGTATATGGTTTTACTATTTATAGCTACGTGTTTGAGTAAAATGAACATTTTTGTTTTATTATATAAAGTACTGACCACATTTCTCCCAAATTCCAAATAAACACATAGTTATTTACAGCATTTATTTGCAAAAAATTACAATTGGTCAAAATAATAATAATAATAATAATAATAATAAAAAAAAAAAAAGATAGAGAAAACAAGCTCATGTTCATTTTTAAACAACACAATACTAATGTATTAACTTAGGACAAATCAGTGTTTGTTGGAACAACCCTGATTTTCAATCACAGCTTTCGTGCATCTTGGCATGCTCTCCACCAATCTTTCACGTTGCTGTAGGGTGACTTTATGCCACTCCTGGTGCAGAAATTCAATCGTTGTTTGATGGCTTGTGACCATCTATCTTTCTCTTGATCACATCAATTCAGAGGTTTTCAAGGGGCTTCAGGTCTGGGGATGTCGTGGTCCTCCATCCACACCTTCACTGACCTGGCTTTGTAGCATGGAGCATTGTCCTGCTGGAAAAACTAACCCTCAGTTGGGGAACATTGTACTTAATCAGTACTTCATTAAGCAGAAAGAAGAGGTGTGCCTATGTTGGAATTTTTTAGCAGACACTTGAAAGGTATGTCTACCATACATGTAGAGATGCTGATTTGAAGCGGTCTCTGAATTATATCCAGAGCTTTGGATTTCTGCGTATTCATTAGTAGACCTGAGTAATCTTCTATTTTTTAAAAATATTTTAACCTTATTCCTCTGCTTTATAAAAACACAATTTAAAGCATATAATAATCTATTTATTGTTGCTTTTCTTGTATCTGTTAGCTCCCTACATTTTCACTTGTTTATTATGTCGTATGTAAATGCTTGTGTCCGCCAAGTCAATTCAGCAAAAAATCTTTTAGCAATCTGCAAACATCCAGAAGGACGAAAAGTGTCCAGACTAAGAGAACTTAATGATGTAATATCATCAAGTGAAGGTGGATCATTTTCTCTAAAATGTTTTGGACAAACATTGTTAAATTCACAGAAATATCATGATATTATCAGATTAGCCCATCATTAGTGATACAGTGACCACTGTATAGCAACAACACAGCCCTTCATAGGCGGTAAATGTATTTGAACTGTTTTTCAGTATCTCAGTATCAATTACTATTAACTGATATACTAATTACTGAAAATGTTTTGATGGTACAGCTTTACTTGGTATTACACTCATATTAACATGTTCTGGGTTTTTTCCCCACTGACTTATAAACTTTTAAAATGTTCCATTTTAAAACTTCCCACTTAGCAAGACTGTTATTTTGTTTGACAGCGCATAAGGGCCTGTCCCTAGAGATGCAGTGAAACTGATCATGAATATGAATTTGAATATGAACTTAACTTTATTAAAGCATCATAAATTGACATGATACCATCCAGCTTAGCACCAAACCTCTGTCTTCAACAAGCAAAGTACTTTCTTTCCACTGCGCAACTTTAACTAAAACGGTGCGACCTTAACATAAATTAATAAGTAAATAAAATTTAAATATTGGTGAACACTTTTGGAAAAAGAAACACTCACTTCATGTCTGATTTTCACCCACAGACTCTTGGGATTTGTACTTCTTGTAAATGGAGGTAAGTACCCGAAACATGAAACCTAAACAGGGCAGATGGAGTTTTCTGACAGACTTTTTCCACTGATCAACAGTTTTATTTCATTAAACTTTACCTGATCAAGTCTTTGTCAACATGTTTTTCTCTGCCCTTCCTCAACTCCTAATGCAAGTGTGTGATATACTCACAGCTGGTCCATGATGGTGATGATGATGATGATCCAAATATGGTGGCAACAAGTCTTTTAGTCTCATGAACACCAGTACTCATGAATTCACTCTAGAAAGTAAATGTATAAGCTGCAGTGGTTGTGTCTTGAGCAGCTCAGAGCAGTAAATATTGTAGCTGTAGTATGATAGGACGGAGCTGACCGGTGGGTGGGAAATAGTAGCCGACCCAATTTGGAAGTAAAATGCATGATTTAAAAAAAAAGCAGTAACATTTGTTTGTTTTTCAGCCTCGGTGCAGAATGTCCACGTGATTCATGCTGTTGTAGGAGAAACCGTTATCTTGCCGTGTTCTGTCGGTCAGATTAAACTCCATGAACACAATTTGTACTGGCGATTCAATGACAGCACGACGGTTTGTGACATCATCAAAGGTACAGTGGATTTCGATGAGCAGCACCCGGTGTACAGGGGAAAAGTTAAATATTTACAACAAGAGCATGAAGGAGATTTCTCCATTCAACTTCTCAACGTGAACTCGGCCCATCACGGAATATACACCTGCAACATCCCTAACATCGCTACAGAGATTGTACAGCTCACCATTGAAGGTTTGTATTTATACTTATGTGGTTATAGATCACATATACAATCACCGTCCTTATTATTAGGAACGCATGTAGATTTGAAGACTGTAATAAGACCAGGTGAGTTTTTTCTTGTCCTGTTTGGGTGAGTCTGTGCCCAACTGTTGCTTCCTTGTATTTTGTTCAATAAAGTAACACCATGTCTACATGTGTTCCTAATAATTTGATTGGTGAGTGTATATAAATGTACATATTAATATCAAAATTATTATTTATCGACTGATCTTTCATAAAGGTTTAATTAGCTGTTTTTGTGTGATTGGAATTGTGTTGCTTTACTCTGCTAGCTAAGCAGCTACCTGAAAGAGTAATAGTGATACTCATTGTGTGAATACATGTGAGTTCTGAAACTTCAGAGTAGTCTCTTCTTATTATACATTCCTGTAAGCCACTTTGAACAACTGTGTGAACCAAATGCATGACACGCAAATACAACACTTTCTCCATACAGAAAGAAGACCCAGTCTAAGACCAAGACAGCAGAGACTGATTTCACACAACGGAGACTCCAGAGGACATCCCCACATTTTTTTGCTTTTCTCAGCTGCTCTGTTAGGACTTTACTCCTCCTGTGATATTTTTATATTTTTATTTTCTTCAAGTAGACTTTTTTATATTGTCTTTACAAGAAGCAGTTGATGTTTTCTAAATAAAAAAAAGGGAAAAAAATCATTATGAACTGTTTCAATGAACAATATGACCTTTTTTTTTTTTTTTACATTTTATTTCTTTTAATAACAAGCAGAAGCACATGATTTAAAAGAAAAGAAAAGAAAAGAATAGAAAACACAATGCAATGTAAATATTAATGAATAGACAGAGATGGTCAACGTTTATGTTTAGACTATTAAACAACAGCAGATGGCGCTGTTCATCACACAACAAATCAGCTACAGTTATCTATTAAACCTTTTGTGAGGTAAGTGTGATAGGGAGATAAACTGTCCTGAGCATCGATCTTGGTCCTGGAGAAACCCAAGCTCTGTGTATGTTAAAGTTTATTTCTATTAATGAGTTAATTAGGTAAATCAGGTGTGTTAGATATACAGTGACAGTGTTGTACAGAAGAGGTCAGACACTGAAAAAGTATTCATCCACTGTTGACCTGAATATGAGCAGCTGATGAGGCGTAAAAAGCAATAAAGGAGAACTGACGATAAGCGCGAGGATTATGAGAAGCGAAGTTCAGGCTTTATACATTTGAGGAAGTGAAATTCTGTAGTAATAAAGTTCATGGTGGTGATCAGGTGGAACTTTATTGTTCTAATAGAGTGATACATTTGCATTTGTTTTAAAGAGCATGTGGTATTGAAAAAAAAATGAGAGGAAGAACTATAAATACTAGCAGTAAGAAAATGGGGGCAAACATTAACACTATTAATAAATAATAAGATCAATAACATTTGTAAATAATCATAAATCATGAGCATCATTAGTCAATGATTCATAAAATGATGTAAAATGGCAACCACTTACTGGAAATGATTTGGGGCTTTGAACAAATGATTGCCCCCCTTCTGCCTGGAAGCCACCATAGGAGCATCACTGAGCAGCAGTGTGTGTGTGTGTGTGTGTGTGTGTGTGGTTGTGCAAGTGAATCAGCCTCGGCAGTGTTGTGTAAACGCCTCTGTGTAATATCAGTAGTTTACCACATTGGTTACCAGTAATTCTGATTTCCGGCGAAAGTAGTAGCGCAGCACTGGTGGGTTGCTCTGACAGGAGGAAGTGCTTTAGATTTGACTATGTTAAAATGTCACTACGAAGCCCATGGACAGCATGTCATGTCCATGGCTGCATATACAAGCTAGAGAAACTTAATTTGTTGCTTAAAAACGCGTGCTCTTCAAGCACAGCTAAAGGAGGACTCCGATTGTCTTGTGTTCATCGCCTTCGAAATTAAAACGAAACTAAGCAAAACTGAAGAAGGAAGAAGTTTTTCTTACTATTTATTAATGTCTATCCCTATGGCTGTAGCTATAAGCACTAGTAGAGCTCAGAGAACACTACTACTACTACTACTACTAATTTGATGATTAATTTGCTGAACTTCTGAAGCATTGCAGCTGTATGGGTTTAAAACGACCAATGTATTTTAATGAAAGTGACTTTTACCATATAAAATAACACATTGTCAAACTGTAAAGCTCGTATTACTCATAGTGACATTTTTTCCAATACCTTATTTCATATATGTACAGTACACAATTATGTTCATAAACTACCCAAACAGCTGTTCATAAAGATTGCAGTACATTCCTAGTGTCCAGACTGACTTAACACAGGTGAAAATTTGTCAATATCTCCCTTACTGTATGTACAGTACACAAATATTTTCATGAAAAAATACTGTAATTTGCCAGAAGTCTTTTTATTAATGTTCCAAAGGTTGTAGTACATTCCTAGTTACAGTACTAACTTACTACAGGTGCCAATACCCCATTTACACAAATATTTTATAAAAAAAATATTCTAACTTACCAGTACCATACTCCAAATGTTGTAGTGCATCCCTAGATACAAGACTGATTTACTACAGGTCAGATATTGCAACTCTTACTGTACACAAATATTGTCAATAACAAGTTACTGTATTTCACCAAAAGGTTGTTTTTTTTTATGTTTCAAGGGTTGTAGTACCTTCCTAGTGGCTAGACTGACTTACTACAGGAGCAGGTTTGCCAATATCTCACTTACTGTATGTACAGTAAGGGTGAAATTGGCAAAATTTCAGCTCTAGTAAGTCAGTTTGGCCACTACGAACGGACTACAACCTTAGGAACATAAATATAATCCTTTTGGTGAATTATAGTAATTGTTCTCTACGAATAATGATGTACTGTATGTACAGTAAGGGTGATATTGGCAAACATTTCAGCTGTAGTGTCAGTCTTGTAACTACAAATGTACTACAACCTTTGAAGGATGGAAAATCCCTTTTGATCAATTTCTGTATTTTTCTTCCCTAAATATATTTGTGTACTGTACATACATTAGGAGAGGTATTGTCTGAGGCAACATATTTGCTATTTTCTGCTATTTTCAGTCAGTTTGCCTACAAGTCATTTACTATGACTTTGTAAACATACTTTGTATTAATTATTGGACTTTTTGTACTGAGAGGTAAATTTGCAGGCGGTCCCTAAAGAGGCCTAGGCGAATATCAGGCGAATATCGAACCTAAAACTAAATTAACTGCGTTCTGATGCTTACACTAAAACCCAGGCTTTATGACGTGACATGTTTAGGCTTTGGTTTTTAAGCACACGCACAAAAAATCTTTTCCTCATCCTCAAGTAACACACAGCCGACCTTATTGCTTTGAGGACGCTGAAAAGCCTCCGAGCTCTTCAAATGGCTCATGGCTTTACTGTTACAAGCAACTGGATTA
This sequence comes from Hemibagrus wyckioides, assembly GCF_019097595.1. Classification (NCBI taxonomy): domain Eukaryota; kingdom Metazoa; phylum Chordata; class Actinopteri; order Siluriformes; family Bagridae; genus Hemibagrus; species Hemibagrus wyckioides. Next base: position 18,320,489 of record NC_080736.1, on the reverse strand, counting down.
ATGAATAGTTGTAAGTAATAGCTGCTTTCTTCAGTCGTCCTTCCTGATGTCGTTTATTAGCCCTGTCAGGGTTTGATTCCACACCTTGCTATGAATGAATGAAGAAATGACTAACGAAACCATAGAGAAAGGTTTCTTTACGGCTTAGTGGCGTGTAGGAGAAAGGTGGTTGAATAACACCTGCTCCAGGGTGGCCCAAGAGCTTTGGTCCTGGAGAAACCCCTGTGTATTTTAGTGTTTGTTTTTTTTCTTGTTCTACCACTTCAATCTCAACCAATGGCTGTTAATTAGCCAATTAGGTAAATTGACTAATTGAGTCGTTAAGCAGGAAATGTGTAAAACAGAGGGTTCTTCAGGACCAGAGTTGGACATCTGTAACGCAGATCAGTAAAATGGATTTACAGTCCAGTCCAGTCCAACGAAGTCCAGTCCGGTCAGTGACGTGGCAGGGACGTGTACTTGTCAGAATTCGGTGTGTTGGAACTCGGTTTATAATTATAATATAATTATTTAAATGATATAAAAATATAATACTATAATTATTAGGCTTAACCATGCTGACAATACTCTTTTCAAGCATTGCGGATGTGACGTATAGCTACGACATTGCGTTTAAACTCTAAGCTAGCAGTAGTTGTGTATTGGTATATGTTACTATATTCTTAAGCGTTTCCATTATTTTAATTTGTTTTGATCATGTTTGTCATCGTGGACAGGAGGTATGTATCTGCCAAAACTGCGATAATGCAGTATTTCCCAAACAGCCGTAATGGCATTGTAATGGCCTCAAACAGCCGTAACATGGCCTAGCTAGCCTGGTGTTTGGCCGGTAAACAAAAACTGGCTATTTCTGTACCACCATCATTTATACCAGCTCCATGTTAAAATTTGCTTATTTGGAGCTAGCTATGTTCATAACTCTTTTACAGTTTGCCAGATTAAATAGATCTTTTTTTTTTTGAACGTAGCTTATCTGGTTTTTAAAAGACTTAAATTACACCTAGCTGACTAGCTTAGCCACATCTAGCTAACCTAGCATAGCTAAACATTGTTTACGAGTGAGGTCCAACATCTGTTCGGGCCACCAAATTAGTTGCACGTGCAATTTCTAAATGGATTACTAAGTTAGTTTTAAAAAATTGCTTTCTACCCGCATTCCTACCCTCCATGAAACTTTGGAGGATGGGAACTTTCCGCGTGTTCCCTAGTAAGATGTTTGGAATGTGTTCAGGGGGGGGGTGGAAAATATGCATAAAAACAAAATGTTTATCATATTCCTGATCATATCTCTACAGGGCCTCATGGCTCCAAGAATAGCACAGGTACTACCTCAGTATTCTAGAGAGATTCACAGGTGCAGGTTCCACAGAGAGTCATCACTATGCAAATAATCTGGTGTTTGTGACAAGAAAGCAGAGTCCGAATGCTTGGTGGTAACTCTAGATAGTTGACTAGGTTAAAGAACCCTGTGACCTCACTCCTGCTGAAGGTGAACACGGTCACACGAATGTGCACAAAGCATGCCTATCAAACATGTTTAAACATGGTATGATTGCGCCAGATAGGTTGATTTTGAATATTCCAGAAGCTGCCGATCTCCCGGGATTGTTTTAGATCCCAAAAGACCAGGAGATCAACTCACTTGGTCTTTTTCTAGTTTTCAACTGTGCAGTTTGGGAAGGGTGGGGTGAGTCTGATCTGCCTCAGATTCCTGTTTTTGGTTGACGGGAGTGGTCTTCTGCTGTTGTTGCCCAACCACCTCGTGGTTCGATGTGTCATAAGTTACTATATCCATGAACCGTCACCTACAGGACTCAGGTTTTCTTTTATCACATCATTCTGTGTAAACATTAGAGACTGGGGTGTATGAAAATCCCATGAGATCAGCAGTTTTCCATAATACTCTCTTGTTGGCAAAACACTGTCTCCAATTTGTTATAAATTACAATGCCTCTGTTATGGTTGTGGGGGGAAAAAAAAAATCTCTAATCAGTAGCCTACAAATGCCAGTATTGTGAATTTATTCAGTAATTCTGCTGTTTTTCCACAGCTTTCTTTCCTTCTTTACCTTCCTGGTGCTGATAAACAAAGGTGAGCACTTAACACGGATCACACAATATATATTGTTTTAGAGTGGGGAAAAAAATGTGCTTAGAATAGCCAAAAGTATGTGGACACCACATTTTGGTCTCTCCCCAATTGTTGCCACTAAGTGGGAAGTACACAATTGTGTAGAATGTCTGTATGCTCTAGTATTACAATTTCCCTTGACTGGAATTAAGAGGCCCAATCACTGTTCCAGCATGACAATGCTGCTGAGCTCCATGAAGACACGTTTTATGGTCATGGTCGGAGTGAAAGGTCTGGAGTGTCCTGCACAGAGCCCTGACACAACCTCATTGAATACCACCAGACCCAACATCGGTGCCTCAATAATGCTCTTGTGGTTGAATCAGCATCTACATCTAGTGGAAAGTCTTCCCTAAAGAGAGGAGCACACACTTTGGCCAATTTAGTGTAGTTCATAGGAAAGGTCATAGTTAAACACCGCTTTACTAAAAAAAAAAAAAAACACTAAAGATTGAAGATGAAGTCCATTGTTAAATATAAAGTAGAACGAGCAAGTACTGCAAAAGGAAAAGGATGACTTGCAGCTGCTCATAGTCACTGTGGTTTACAGTCCAATGGAAACTGTTAGGTTTTTTTGTTTGTCTTTCAGTGTCGATGCAGAGTGTCTGGGTAATAAATGGAACTCGAGGACGTACTGCCATCTTGCCGTGCTCAACCAATAAGCTTAACGTGAACGTGTATTGGCGATACAATGACAGCACGACAGTCTGTGACATCATCAGCAGCAAACTGGATTTTGATGAGCAGTACCCAGCGTACAGTGGCAGAGTGGACAGTTTTCCGGACGAGATTCCTAAAGGCAACTTTTCCATCAAACTGCACAGGTTGAGGATGTCTGACGCTGGAATTTATACCTGCAACATCCCTAACACAGCTACACAAGGGCCAGTGTACCTGAGAGTTACAGGTGTGTACAACTTGTTTTTCAAACTCAGTTTCTGAAATAATAATCTACTACTATTATTATTAATACTACTACTAATAATAAGACTGGTTCTGGGCTTGGTTGGAGAGGAGCTTATAATTACAGTTTTGCTTTTATGAAGGTCTTTTATAAACTGTGGGATGCTTGTCCCAGTGGGTTTGCAAAATGGGGAACGTGAACATACATGTTTCTGCGTATTATTTCCCAGCTTTTTTCGGACACTATTATGCAGAAGTACCTGCAGGCAAGAAGCCGAGCTTCTGTGTAAAGGTTTTTATTGCTGTAGGCTGAGTTGAAACAAGACATGAGGTTTTTCTTTTACAATGCTCTGTGTGCAAAAAAACCTCTGAGCGTAATAGTACAGGAGCAACTCAAGTTGACATTTTCCTGCAATACAGTCTCTAGCACTTAACAAAAATAAAAACATGAAAAGATCATGCATAGAGTGTAGAACATCATCTGAACACAGCCTGTTTGTATAAATGTTACAGCGACAGGAAACCACAAAGTTTCAGTGAGCCAAGAACAGTACCCTGAGGCTACAGTGTCTTCCTCACCCACTGTGAACTGCTCAAGGCTGAGCAAACATCACCTGATGAATCTCCAGTTCTGTTATGACATGCAGATGGTAGGATCAGAATTTGGCATAAACGCAAAACTAAATCTGTCCTGCTTTGGGTAGCGGTTCATGCTGGTGGTGGTGCTGATGGTGGGGCTTGGTGGTACAATGGTATTGGGAATGATTTCTTGATGCACATTAGGCCAATGAATGTGGATATTTTAACATGAGTATCGTTGCTGATCATATATACATCTCATAGTCAGCGTTTTTTTTTTTTTTTAAATATGCAAAATAATGCAACAAAAAAATTCTGCATGGAAAAATCTGGAAAGTGAGTTTTGTATGTTTTGATGAAAACAGTTCCACAGTTCTTCATTACTACATGATCGATAAATGAGGCCCAGTGTCTGCAGTTATTTTTCTCTACAATTATATTACCAGTAGGAGCAGATTGAGCAACTACAGTTACAAAACAACAAAGAAACCAAAGGTAAGGTCACTTCTCCAAAATGCCAGTGACAGCGTGTTAATCATCCTCCAGCCTTCTCCTCAGGGTCGGGGTCGATATTTGCTTGGTGAAAAATTTTTAACCCGGCAGTGTGTAAAACCCCTACAGCAATCGGTAATAAACTACAGTCATTGTAGACACAATGTTCTACAATCTAATAAACCTGTTAAATTGTCTACCATAAAAAGCACACTTACTGTTTATTATTATTCTGTTGAGTGTGTGTGTGTGTGTTCCACAGAGATCAGAAGTGGGGCTCTCGTGAGAACGTCGGACACTGTTTTGCTTTTCCTGCTGGGATGTACACTGCTAAGTAACTGAACCACCTGAAGAGGACAAAAGTGAAGGCTATTGTATGGTTTGTGCAGAAAAAAGACATAATTACTACAGAAGAGTAGCTGGTGTTTTCACTTTTTTAAATAGTAGTGTTTGGTTCTCAGGTGTGTGTGTGTCTGTGTGGTTGACAATATTTATTGCTGTTGCACTATGATTGCACTATTACTTAAAAAAAAAAGAACAGTCATGAGCAAGAAACCGCAGTTAATACAGCATATAATAAGCACTGATACAGCATATAACACTCTAAACAATGCCTGTGCTTATGCAGCACTTATAGATACTAGAGGCTACATGGACATTGCAGAATTTCACTCTTTATGCTGAACATATTTCCGTAGTATTGCCTCCCTTTTGATTATTGCTCTTAATTTATACATTTCCTGCACATCTCAAATTTATAACATGAGTGTATTCGCTTCATCTCTCAAACAAAATATTCACATTTAATCCCCCGAGCACAATCAGATAAAATTAACACATCAGTCATAGTTTAATTCCACAATCAGCAATGCAAAGCTCTCTTCCTGTACTGAAAGCTCTGTTGAGTGCAACATCGCGGCCTGTTTCATGTGGTCTGTGCCCAGAAGTAAAGATTACCATTTGGTGAAATTCATCTCGCATGTATAAACCTTTTATTTTAAATTCAGAAGGACACCAGTTCAAGTCCTCATTTGCACAGGTCTGTTGTATTGTCTCTTGTATTTAAATGCAACTATAGACATCATACACTGTTGTTGTTCTTTCGGCTGCTCCATGTTCAGGATTGCCAGAGCAGATCATTTGGTCCACATGTTCAATTAATGTGTTTGTTTTTTGTTTTTTTTTTACCATATGACTGATGCCTTGTATTTATGACCCTGTCTTACCTGAAGTTCAATAAAAGCTGCCATGCTTGAGTTTATCATTTTGTTTGTGAGTAATGTTAATGATAATAGTTGCCTGTTGCTACACATATCCTGAGCCTTGGGTATCCATGACCCTGTCTCCAGGTCCCTGGGTGTCCTTCCATGGACAGCATTTGGTACATACTAACTACTGTATACCGGACAAACCCCACAAGACCTGCTGTTTCGGAGATGCTCCGACTCTGTCATCTAGCCAATCGGATTCTTAATCTTGCCCGTTTTCCCACCTCCAACACAACCACATACAAGGGAAATGATTCATCCTTTGCTGCCTGTTTCCTGTGTGTTTTTCACTTCCTCAATCTTTCAAGGAAAACAGGACCGTTTTCAGGTTGCTTTTCAGCATGCAGTTCTGCATAAATTATACAGTCGTAAAAACTTGTGCTACAAAGACTGGTGTAAATAAGTGTTACTCGCAGCTTAATAACTTCTCTCTGACAGACATTGTGCTACTTTACACACATGACACAATGGTAAACCTCTGACAAATATTTGATGCACTTTTTAAATACAGATTAAGATCCTTTTAAGTCTTAGTGCTTAAGAAAACATTGCAGATATACAGAAACACAATTTCTGTTGCTTTGACTTCTTTTAAAGTCCTGATACTAAAAAAAAATTACTGAGTGTATTTAAGAAAGTAAAGAAAAACAACATTTATTTTTCCACTGGCCAGAGCAGCATGACATTATAATGAATTGCACAGAGTTGCTTATTTGTCAGATAAGCCATTATATCAGGTGTATATAATGTGTATTTCACCTGATCAGTATCTGATAAAAAAAATTCACTAGTCTGAATACGCAGATAAAACCATGCAAGAGCTCAGTCAAATATGTAAAAATGCAGTACTTACCATACTTTATTGCTTATCCTTTTTGTAGATGAAACTTGTAAATGCACTGTACGGTGTCATTAATATCCCCAGAAGCACAGTGTACTCTTTTTATAAGAATACTGTTTTATTTTTTATCTGTCATTGTGGTTTCCTCTTGTATCTTCACTGGCTTTGCAGCTGATAGTTTGCACAGATCTGCGTGCACAACAGCTGCTTACTTCCTTTTTCAGCAGTTAATTTCACATCCTGGGTGTTTCATGGTTTTTCTTTCTTTTCTGAGCTCTGTGATTATCACCCTGACTCAATCCCTACATACATATTTTCTATGTATAGTGTATAGAATGTTCTCAAATGCCACTAGGCAAAGGGTTGTGTTTGTCCTGCAGGCCTTGAGTTTGATAAAACTTGCCTCAGAATGAACCTATTCTGAATGAACTAGTCATGACCTGTTGAATTTTATTTGTATCTATCAGAATGAAATTAAATTGAAGCTGTTACCAAGCATTTTACTGTAAGAAATCATAGACTGGCTTGTATTGGACTAGCTTTCTTACACACTAGAACTTGTGTTAGCTGTTGTTGAGCCACATTTCTGTAAAAACAATAGTTCCTAATTTCTCCTTGTGTGTTTCATTGCAAAGTAATACAGTTTAGTTTGTTGTCCAGGGAGCAAACATTGGACTAATTAAGGACAATACGACTGGTATGGCTAGATTAGAATAGCCCAACATAGCGTTTGTTGCTGCCGCAGGGGAGTGCTTCCGCCATCTTGTGTTGAAATGCGGTACTGCAACAACAACACTTGACCCTTTGTGTTATATTTTACACTTTGATCAACTTTTTTAAAAAAAAAAGTTTAAAAATTAATGATTTATTTATATTCATATTCCGCACCATTCGTGTTTAGATTGTCATATAAACTGAATGTATTCTATAATTCCAAACTAACCATCCCTGGACGAAGCTACACAAATCTAGATGAATAAATAAAGCACAACACAATCCAAACTTAGTTTTCTCCTTTATTATATAGAAACAGAATGTTATTTAAACATTTTCTAGAAATATTCATTATACAATTTTTTTTTTTTCAGAACATATCACAGACTGCACAGCAAACCTCTTTATGTTTGTTTGTCTTTTTGTTTTTTACTAAGATTTTGAGTCTTTTGATTGTTTGTGACTGTATATGAGTGAAATAACTATAAACAGCAAGCTTGTGTGAACGTGTACGAAATAGATATTCTAGACCAGGGGTGTCCAAACTTATCCGCAAAGGGCCGGTGTGGGTGCAGGTTTTCATTCCAAACTGAGTAGAAGCCTGGAATCAGGTGTAGCTTCTGCTTGGTTGGAATGAAAACCTGCACCCACACTGGCCCTTTGTGGATAAGATTGGACACCCCTGTTCTAGACTATACCTGTACCAAAAAATGTCAATTCCTGGAAAACACCTGCTTGTGAAATATAGTGCCCTGTTATGTTTGTGAAAAATTTCTGCACAGGTGATATAAATCCTCAGTTTGTGAGATCTGGATCTGCTGCTTCCCAGCACACCGCCATCTTGCATCGTCCATCTAAGCTGGCTGGATTGTTGTGGTTGTGAATTTAGACGCTATTTGTCTACGTGTTCAGTTTTAGTGAATCTCCAAATGAGTAGCATGTAAATTAGCACTAGCAGGCTAATCAACTGAAGCTGCTTGTCATATTGTGTGAGGAAATGTAATTGTGTAGAGGAAGGAGCACGTGCTTAAGATACAGTAGAAACGACGTGCTTCTGCCGCTGTGATGACGACAATTCAAGCAATCTTATTAAGAAATAAAATATTTTCATCTGTGCTTAGTTTTGTCACAGACCTCAGCTGAGATGGCCTTTTATATTACGTGAACAGAGCAAGCGGTGACCCTGTAAAGCATTCTTAAGGATCATGTGAAGGTGTTACATACACTAGCTATACATTTTTAACATTTTTGAAAGACCCCATCAGTAAACAGTCCATAATAATGCTCTATAAAATACCATATACCTATTCCTACACAACCCACAATTAAGGTGTCATTTCAGGTTCTTTTAAAACACTGAATCTAGCTCTGAAACCAAACCAGTCAGAGGATTGACTGTTGACTGAAACACAGAGTGGTTTTAAACAAACCACATGGTGCAGTGTATCATTAGAAACTCACTAGAAAGTTTGTTAAAAAAAAAAAAAAAAAAAGTACTGCACGTTTTATTGCTCTTGATACATTCACTATCCAAATGATCACATGCTGATGTCTTTTGTGTGCTTTTGTTGAAAAGCTTCACACAAGTACAGAACGACATCACCTTCACTGTGGTAGAGTTTACACAGCTTCCCCTGAGGCCTAAACACAGGGCTGTGGTCAAGCCTTTAATTTAGAAGTCTTATGAACTTTAAAATAATAATGATAAAAATCATTGGGCTTCATGAGGCTATATATATTCAGAGGGTTTTCTGTGGACCTCACAAAATGTCTCATAGCCTGATGTTGGCTCTTTCTGCCTTCACCTGCAGCAACCTTCAGTAGCCACCGGGATGACATTTATAAATTCGAGCTCAGTTCATCTTATGTTATAACACTTTGTTACCACTAGAGGAGCTGAGGGACTAGTATTCAATGTGTGTGTGTGTGTGTGTGTGTGTGTGTGGTGTTTGACACTATGAAAGAGAATGTTGATCCACTCCAGTGTAAATATCAGTAACTCATATTCTGGTGGTGCTGGTCTACAGGGTCAGATGACCACGGCTGTGACAGAGTGCTTGCTAACCACAAGCATGAAGTATAATGTCAGCAAGTGTCAGCTCAAGTAAGACATGATTGTAAGCTCAAAGCCAAGGGCTTTTTTTTTCACCTTCTTTTTCACCAGTAAACCTCTGGTTGAAACAAGTTCGGAAAAATGAACAAAATACAAAGTTGTGGTCAGATCACAGTTCCGCTGACTAACTTCATATTAAATTATTTTATTTTATTCCAAACACCTTTGACTTTATCTGGGTGTGTTGTTTTTCCCTCCTTTGTTTCCCTAGATCTGCTTGTGTGCCGTGGAGCTGCAGAACGTTTCACAGAGAAGTCTGTAAATTTGGGAGAAGATGTGACCCTAAAGTGTGAGGTGTCTGTTAAAGATGTGTTCTGGTTCCTGATGAAGCCGTCAGAACCTCCAGTGTTTATATTACGCTCTTATTCAAGTAAAACTGTGGACGCTCATTACAGTAACACAACCTTCAGGAAGAGATTCTCAGTGTAGTATAACAGCAGTTTATTTATACACAATATCAGTACTAAAGAATTAGGAGTCTATTATTGTATTCAAACTCAACCTGCTTCACTTCCCGGCATCAGCAGTGGAATCAGACTTTACATCCAGAATCAGACAGCTGGTGAGTTTATAAAAAAAAAAAACATTAAATATGACGTTATTTAATTAGCAGTGTTTTTTTGTTTCGTTTTCTGGTTTGTTTTTCACACTAATTATCCTGTTCATATGTATTTCATTGTCTCAGAAAAAATTTCTTCCAGCGTTTTGTTTTTTTTTAAAAATAAACTTTGCTGAAATTATTCTGTGTATCAAACTATCTGATCTTCATCAAATATTTTTTCCAGACAATCGGGAGTCTGATATCAAGCAGCAGAAGAATCAGACACTCGATAAAGATGATGAAGATGATAAAGTTGAACTTTGGAGAAATATCGTGATCGTATCCGGGCCAGCGGCCGGCCTTGTGATGCTTTCTGTCACAGGTACAGCTTTTTATTGAACATTTGAACATAGAAACACTTTTATTTAAAATGACTGTATTTTACCTGCTCATTGACATTGAAGTCATCAGAATTGATCAAAATTATCACTAGAGGAAATTTATAAAGCGCTATATTTAAACAAGTATTTCAATCAACTGTGTATTTTATTAACATTCATTCTTGATCAATAATAATAATAATAATAATAATAATAATAATAATAATAATAATAATAATAATAATAATAATATATAAATTAATAATAATAGTATACATTAGTGTAATGAATAAATACTAATAAATATTCATTTATATATTGCTATAATATTAGTTCTAATAATATAATAGTGCCTTGTTTATAGTGTTGTAATATTGCTGATATTATTGAAATATAAATAATATAAATTTACATTTATTCTAAGCATTAAGAATATTGATAAATAAATTGCACAAGTTTATGAATCCTAAATCTTGTTCAATTTTAATAGCATTTACTGAACCAGTCTGAATCTTTATTTTCTTTAAAATTCAATAATAAATAAATAAATAAAAATAATAATAAAATGTTTTGTCTTCCTCCTGAAAGTGTTATTAAATACATTAAAATTAATTTTTTTGGAAAATTATTTAAACATTATGATTATGCTATGGTCTGATGTTGTTTAATTTAATTTATGAACTGAATTGAAGAACTCACCCATTCAGTTTAGACTGATTAGAAACGCTTTAATCTCAGTCCTGATCACGAGCCAGTGTGGAAGATCAAATTCCCCGAAGTTCCACCTGCAGCCTCCAAACTGTGTAGAAGAGCAGCTCAGTGGTCCACAGGTAAAGTTCTATAACTGTTGCTGCATTTACTCTCCAAATGATCACATGCTGATGTCTTTTGTGTGCTTCTGTAGAGAAGCTTCCCAGAAGTGCAGAATGACGTCATCTTCACTGTGGTAGAGTTTACACAGTTTCCCCCTGAGGCCTAAACAAAGGGATGTGGTCAAGTCTGCACACCAATGGCAGATCAGGCAGCATGTGAGACAAACAGCTGCTGTTTATGTGCTTGGCTTTTGTGATAAAATTGCCTCTGATGTTCTCTTTTACTCAAATTAATCTTAAACTAAATATTCGCTCAGATGTAGTACATTCACATTGTAAGACATTAGTCTGGAATATGGTTTTAGTGTCCTTTGCTGCTTTTAAAAACTGTAACAATAAATAAAATGCGGGAATCGTGCACCAGCCAACATGCATGACGACCTACAGAAAAAGCTTCGCAATCTCGGCTTGCTGCGGACACCAGGCCCCAAGCACTCGGCGTTGCCTGATGCCAGTGACCGGGAGAGGAGTCAATGGAAGCGGTGCGCGGGGAAGCGGAAGCACGGAAATAGGGCGGGTGTCCGTGCTAGGCTAAAAACAAACCCTAGACGGCCGGCACTCCCCTCCATACTGCTATCAAATGTCTGCTCCATGGATAATAAAATGGACTACATCCGACTCCAGCAAACAACACGGTGAGAGTTTAGAGACTGCTGCGTCTTTGTTTTCACGGAGATGTGGTTCAGTGACAGACAGATGCAGACAGTTTTATTTACCCTGGGAATTCACCACCGTATTCATTTTCGGAGTGTACATTCCCCCCCAGCGCTAATGCTAAGGAGGCTCTATGTGAGCTGTACGGAGCAATTAGCGAGCTGCAGAATGCTCACCCCAACGGACTGTTTATTATCTCCGGAGATTTCAAACATGGAAATCTCAAAAGTGTTCTCCCTAAATTCCATCAGCATGTGGACTTTGTGACAAGAGGGGCGAACATGCTGGATCTTGTTTACACAAACATTACACGCGTATTGTCCAGAGCCCCACCCCCACCTCGGCTACTCAGACCACATCTCTGTTATGCTGATTCCAGCATACAGACCACTCGTCAGATGCACCAAACCAGTTCTGAAACAGGTTAGGACCTGGCCAGTAGGAGCCATCTCTGTTCTTCAGGACTGTTTTGAGTGCACTGACTGGGACATGCTCAGGGAGGCTGCAACCAACACCGATACCACAGACTTCGTCATCAGTGACCAGCTACATTGGAAAGTGCATTGATGACGTGACTGTCTCCAAGTCCATCACCACACGCTCAAACCAGAAGCCAGGGATGACCGCAAAGGTGTGTGCACTGCTAAAATCCAGAGACTCTGCCTTCAGAGCTGGAGACAAGGATGCCCTAAGAACAGCACGGGCCAAACTGAACGATGAGTCAGCGTACAGAGAAGAGGTGCAGTCTAACAGCCTGGTGTAAAGCCAACAACCTGTCTCTGAATGTGGAGAAAACGAAAGAGATGGTTGTTGACTTCAGGAGAAAACAGAATGACCACACTTCATGATTCATGATCTTCATGATGAACATGGAGTTTGTCAAGACCACCAAATTTCTTGGTGCTCACCTGGCAGAGGACCTCACCTAGTCACTCCAGCTCCATCACCAGGAAAGCCCAGCAGCGTCTCTACTTCCTGCGAAGGCTGAGGAAGGCTCATCTTCCACCTCCCATCTTGACTACCTTCTACAGAGGGACCATCGAGAGCATGCTGAGCAGCTGCATCACTGGCTGGTTTGGGAATTGCACCGTCTTGGATCGCAAGACCCTGCAGTGGATAGTGAGGACAGCTGAAAAGATCATCAGAGTCTCTCATCCCTCTGTTATGGACATTTACTCCACACGCTGCATCCGCAAAGCTAACAGCATTGTGGACGACCCCACACACCCCTCACACACACTCTTCCCCCTCCTGCCATCTGGAAAGAGGTACCGAAGCATTCAGACCCGCACAACCAGACTGTTGAACAGCTTCTTCCCTCAGGCAATCAGGTATCTCAACAGAGAACTGAGTTGGACACAGACGCGGACACGCACAAACACACACACACACACACACACAAACTGAGAACTGTTCTCAACAGAGAACTGAACTGCGCTGGATACGGTGTTGTACACGCACACACACACAACAGAGAGCTGGTCTCAACAAAGAACTGAACTGAGCTGGACACACACGCACATAATTTGTCTTGTTTACATGCACACTTCACTTTTACATTGATCTTGTTTATATGTACACATCACTTAAATATTTATAACTGTTAACTTTTGATTATTTAAATACACAGGTCACTTTAATTAAATGTATCTGTTTTAACTTAATTACTTCTGTTACTTCTGCTGCTATATTCAACCAAGACATGATCCATGCTTTCTCATCTTTCAGTTTGTTGTGTATGACCAGTGTTTTGTTTACGGGTTTTTTGATTCTCTTTTTTGCTATTTGGATTTGTTTGTCCTCTCTGGATGCCTGTATTGTTACCATCTGTTTGCCTGCTCTTTGACCACATTGTATTGGATTATGTTTTGGTTATTCTGAATGTGTTCATTAAACTGTACTTATAGATCCTCAATCTTCTCTGTCTGGGGCGTCATTACAGAATATTTCACCCCTCGTTGGCTAATGATATATCCTAAGAAAGATTCAGTATTCTTGTGAAACACATTTTTCTACTTTCACTTATAGGTGATGCTGCATGAGGCATGTGAGTACTGTGCAGACATGGTGGATATGCTTCTCCTGGTTGGCAGAGTATTCCAGTTGCCAAACGGTTCACTAGGTCGTTGAACACTTCATTTATAAATGCTTGGAACATGGTGGGTGCACTGGTCAGGTGCCCCCTTGTGGTGTGGAAGGTAGCCTTCTATTTGTCTTCTTACTTAATCCAGTTAAGGTTATAGGCACATCGCAAGTCTAATTTGGTGAAAATGCTTAACTCCATGCTTTCTAAGGATGATGGCACTAATGGAAGGGGGTAAGGGTAGCGTATGGTGATGGTATTAAGTCTGCAATAATCAATGCAGGGCCGTAGGTCGCCATCATTTTTATCGACAAAGAAGAAGACTGCAGCAGCATGAGTTGTGGAGGGACTCTATGTAGTCCTTCATGGCTTGGCTTTCTGGTGCTGAGAGAGGATACATGTGACATTTGGGGGGCACTGTATTTGGCAGTAGTTCAGTGGAGCAGTCCACAAGGACAATTGGGAGGAAACTTAGTGGACCATTCCTTGTTGAAAACTGCTGCTAGATCTTTGCATTCCACAGGTATATACACTGAACAAAATTATGAACGCAACACTTTTGTTTTTGCCCCAATTTCTCATGAAATTCCAAATTGAAATTCCATGGATGGTCTCAGACGATCTTGGAGGTGAAGATGCCGGATGTGGAGGTCCTGGGCTGGTGTGGTTACACATGGTCTGCGGTTGTGAGGCCGGTTGGATGTACTGCCAAATCCTCTGAAACGCCTTTGGAGATGGCTTATGGTAGAGAAATGAACATTCAATTCATGGGCAACAGCTCTGGTGGACATTCCTGCAGTTATCATGCCAATTGCACGCTCCCTCAAAACTTGCGACATCTGTGGCATTGTGCTGTGTGATAAAACTGCACATTTTAGAGTGGCCTTTTATTGCGGCCAGCCCAAGGTACACCTGTGCAATAATCATGCTGTCTAATCAGCATCTTGATATGCCACACCTGTGAGGTGGATGGATTTCCTCGGCAAAGGAGAAGTGCTCACTAACACAGGTTTAGACAGATTTGTGAACAATATTTGAGAGAAATAGGCCTTTTGTGTACATAGCAAAAGTCTTAGATCGTTGAGTTCAGCTCATGAAAAATGGGGGCAAAAACAAAAGTGTTGCGTTTATAATTTTGTTCAGTGTAGATTGGCGCATGGTTCTCAGTGATCTTCAGACAATGGTGTGTCACATGGTGCTGGAGACAGTTGTCTTAGCAGAATGGAGACTATCGAATGAGTTCAATACTTTGCCAGGATAATTGAGGGTTGTAGAGATAGAGCCAGGGGAACCTCAGGATAATCAGTTTGGAGTGAGAGAAGAAAATATTGAATGCCAGATTATTGATGTGAAATAATTCAATACTAAGAGTGATGGGGTCAGTTTGATGTGTGATGTAGCCTGATCCAATAACGTGACTGTCAACAGCCGTGACATAGAGGGGGTGGTGCATGGTCTTTTGGGTAGCCACAGCTACTTGATGGCATGTTGAACAATCAGATACACTGGGGCTCTGGACTCCACTAGGCCTAAAAGTCAACGAACCTCATGGGCATATTGCACTTGGACAGGAATGAAGAGACATGATTGAAAAGAAGTCTAGCCAACCTTAGGTGCTTGGAACATGGATTTCTCTGGCCATGCTGCACAGTAGTGTCCAGATTGGTTGCAGTAAAAAACAGCTGAAGGTGTAGACAGCATTGACGCTCTTTGGGAGACCCTGGTCCTGCCTTGGTGTTAAGGCTCAGCGGCACTCTCACTCCTATGAAGGAACTCCCCTGGATACTGGGTTTGGGTCCGAGGCATGCCTCTTGTTTGTTGCTGTCACAGCATGTTGTCTAGTCTAATGGCCAGCGTACTGAATTGGGACAATTTCCCTGACAAAATATGGTTCGGAGCAAGGTGTTATTCCATCCATTCTGGCTGGCTAACGTGCGGAATTTCACTGTGTAGTCGGCAGCAGAATCTGAGCCCTGGAACATCTGGAGGAGCTGAACGGACATGCCCACCCCTTCCCCCAGGAGATATTATAATACCTCCTGGATTAATTGTGCAAAGTAAGAAAAAGAACTGTGAACCTGTGGATCACTATCCCACATGTCTGATGCCCAGTCCAATGCCCTCCTCTTGAGTAAAGACATTAAAAAAGCACTCCCGGTACTCAGTAAAAACTGCAAAAAATCATCAGTAGATGTAAGAAAAAGAAATCACACTGACGTAAAACCCCGTGACAGCGATCTGCCAACCCGTCAAATTTCTCAGGAAGCCCCATATGCACAGGCTCACTGCTGGCTAGAGAAAATGGTAGCAGAGGGGGAGGACGAACTCCCTGTTGGTTCTGCTTGAAGCAGAACTTCAGGACTCTTGTGAAAAAATTACAGCAGTTTAAATAAGGACAATTCAGATTCCAGTTCCTTAGTAGATGACTAATGGCAGCTCAGTTGATCACCAAGCACACAATCTGGTGGAGATGGATCCTAAGAAAATTTAAGCTGTGTCAGAGTGGCCCTACCCATTAATGTGAAGAAGTTTCAATGCTTTCTGGAGTGTACCAATTTCTACAGGTGCTTCATTAGGAACTACAGTTCCTTAGCATCACCAGACTGTTTCCAAGTAATCACAAACCACAGGAATCTTGAACAGCTCAACCCTCATCAAGCCAGGTGGGCCCTCTTCTTCATGTTGTTCAAGTATACCATGACCTACTGACCTAGAAAGGAAAACAGTAAAGCTGCTGTATTCTCGCCAACCTCATCCCCCGCCCTCATCCCCCATTCCAAGTCGACCAAAGGGTATAGCTCTCAACAAAAAATCTGAACCTCAAGCTAAAACAAGATCCTAAAACAAGTCAACCCAGTGTCATACTGCCTTCAGCTCCCATCCTCATATCATATCTCCCCACCTTTTCATGTGTCACTCCTCAAGCCTGCTCAAAACCATCGAGAACCCACTGGAGCAGAACTGCCTCCCACCCTGGAAATAGAGAGATTTCCAGCCTACCTTGTGCACTCACTCCTTGATTCCTGATGCTGCTGGGGTCAACTCATGGACTGGGAAGGATAAGGTCCAAAGGAGCAATCCTGGATCAATGCCCATGACATCCTGGACCCTTCCCTCATCAACAAGTTTCACCACACACATCCCGACAAACCTGCACCTGGACCCTACTGCTGACCCTGCCAGAGAACACTGGGGGCTCTTTAACATCTTCTCTTGCAGCTCCCCCACAAACCACCAGAGGTAACCCTCACCTGAATATTGAACCACTTCCAGGTCAAGAGCACTTCCGGATTTTAGAACATTTAAATAGCATGCACACCAGCATTTGCCACAACGTATTGTTAGTATTATTCCTACGTGCTGAGTTGTGTTCCCTGCTTGACCAGTGTTTTGTTTACTGGTTTTCCCATTTTCCTTAAGACTAAATCTAGCTCTGAAACCAAACCAGTAAGATGAATGACTTTTGCTGAAGTGCCAAGTAGTTCAAACAAAAGTCACATGGCACAGTGTATCATTAAAAACTCACTAACAAATTCAACACAGGTGTGAAAACCTCAGTGTCAAAAGTAAGATTATTATTGATAATGTCTTCATTACGGATGATGTCAGCAAATGACATTAAATGTTCAATCAAATCAAATGGTTCAAAACTTAAAGCACAGCTGTTTATTTTTAGTCTCACAAGTAAACATCTGGTATGGAAGAAATGAAAAAAAGTTGTGGTCAGATCACAGTTCCGCTCACTCTGCATCTGACTGCTGAGTCTTTTTTCAAGCGTCACCATGAAGATCATACAGCTTCACATCTGTGAGTTTATTTACTCCAGCTGACTAACTTCATATTAAATTATTTTATTTTATTCCAAACACCCTGTTTATATGTGTGTTGTTTTTTCCCTCCTTTCCTAGATCTACTTGTGTGCTGTGGAGCTGCAGAATGTTTCACAGAGAAGTCTGTAAATTTGGGAGAAGATGTGACCCTAAAGTGTGAGGTGTCTGTTAAAGATGTGTTCTGGTTCCTGATGAAGCCGTCAGAACCTCCAGTGTTTATATTACGCTCTTATTCAAGTAAAACTGTGGACGCTCATTACAGTAACCCAACCTTCAGGAAGAGATTCTCAGTGCAGTATAACAGCAGTTTATTTATACACAATATCAGTACTAAAGAATTAGGAGTCTATTATTGTATTCAAACTCAACCTGCTTCACTTCCCGGCATCAGCAGTGGAATCAGACTTTACATCCAGAATCAGACAACTGGTGAGTTTATTTTTAAGAAAACATTAAATCTGACATCTAATTTAATTAGTAGTGTTATGTTTTGTTTGCTTGTTTGTTTTTTACACTAATTATCCTGTTCATATGTATTTCATTGTCTCACAGAAAATTTCTTCCAGCGTTTTGTTTTTTAAAAATAAACTTTGCTGAAATTATTCTGTGTATCAAACTATCTGATCTTCATCAAATATTTTTTCCAGACAATCGGGAGTCTGGTATCAAGCAGCAGAAGAATCAGACACTCGATAAAGATGATGAAGTTGATAAAGATGAACTTTGGAGAAATATCGTGATCGTTTCTGGAACAGCGGCCGGCCTTGTGATGCTTTCTGTCACAGGTACAGCTTTTTATTGAACATTTGAACAAACATGTATTTTACCTGCTCTAAGACACTGAAATCATCAGAGTTGATCAAAATGTTCACTGGAGGAAATTTTATAAAGATTTAAAAATAATTTTAATCAAATGTGTATTTTATTAACATTCATTCTTGATAATAAAATATAAATTATTAATAGTCTATATTAGTACAATATTTATTTTTTAAATAAATATTTATTAATAAATTATTATAATATTATAATGTGGCTATTTTTTTCTGATCAGTAATAATATTTTTAAATCCATTTATTTAGTTTATGAACCATAAATTTAGTTGGATTTTTAATAACATTGACTAAACTGTTTTCAGAGCTAATTTTCTTTAAAAACAACCAAAAAAGAATAATTAAAAAAGAAAGAAAGAAAAAGCTTTGTGTTCTTTCTGAAAATATTTGTTGTAAATCATGGCGTATGCTTCTTTTTGGGTTCGGAAACACTGTGAATTATATCTTGAATTATATGGATTATTCTTGGAAAAGTATTTAAACAATATGACTGTGTTGTGGTCTGATGTGGTTTAATAGTTTTATGAACTGAATTGAAGAACTCACCCATTCAGCATAGACTGATTAGAAACGCTTTAATCTCAGTCCTGTTCAGGAGCCAGTGTGGAAGATCAAATTCCCTCAAGTTCCACCTGCAGCCTCCAAACTGTGTAGAAGAGCAGCTCAGTGGTCCACAGGTAAAGTTCTACTAGTGTCTCTAATACAGTAGCTGATCTCTCTGTTCTTCCTCTTTAAACTTCTCCCACTTTAGTGTTGTGTTTACTAGCATAAATAGATAAAAAAGCATGTTTTATTCTTTATATCTTTATGCATTTACTTTATTTAAAGTTCTATAACTCTTGCTGCATTTACTCTCCAAATGATCACATGCTGATGTCTTTTGTGTGCTTCTGTAGAAAAGCTTCACACAAATGCAGAAGGACGTCATCTTCACTGTGGTAGAGTTTACACAGTTTCCCCCTGAGGCCTAAACAAAGGGCTGTGGTCAAGTCTGCACACCAACTGCAGCTCAGGCAGCATGTGTGCATTATGTGCTTGTCTTTTGTGATAAAATTGCCTCTGATGTGCTCTTTTACTGAAACTAAACTCAAACTGAATATTCGCTCAGATCGAGTACATTCACTTTGTAAGACATTAGTATGGAAGTTGGTATTAATGTCTTTTTGTTACTTTTTACAAATGTAATAATAAATAAAACGTTTATTTCAGGAAAAGGGCTCTGCTTGAATTGTCTACCTCAAAGATAATGAATTAACACACACAGAAAGTGAAGTGAATTTAAAGATTATAGTCATAATAATCATTGGGATACATTAGACAATAAATCCAGAGGGTTTTCTGTTGACCTTACAAAATTTCTCATAGTCTTGTGATAAGGAGAGAGTTGGTTGTGTTGCATGGTGTTTTGTTTTGTGTATATATATATATATATATATATATGTACTTTCTTTTTTTGTGCATGCGCTTATTTTGGGTTGTTTTGCTTTTGTGTGGGTGCTTTTGTGTGCACACTGCACCGCCCTGTTCAACTGGACATTTATACTTGCCTATAGACATCTACATATATATTTATATATTTATCTTAAATATGCACACTGTACATACTGTATTCATTTGCTACACCATTTCAAAGTTGACCATTTTATCTACATATAGGCATATACCGTATCTTCTATATATTAGAGTCTACACATATATATTTATTTATATGTTGATTTATTTTTCACATATACTATATATATACTATATTGTACTGTATTATATTAGTGTATTATATTTTTGTTTTTATATTTGTTTTTTATATTTAGTTTTTATAAAGCAGTTTTATATTTGTATACATTATATATTATATTACTATTTTGTTACTATTTTTATTTTATTTTTCAT
This sequence comes from Hemibagrus wyckioides, assembly GCF_019097595.1. Classification (NCBI taxonomy): domain Eukaryota; kingdom Metazoa; phylum Chordata; class Actinopteri; order Siluriformes; family Bagridae; genus Hemibagrus; species Hemibagrus wyckioides. Next base: position 18,300,368 of record NC_080736.1, on the reverse strand, counting down.
TATTTATAATATTACTGCTATATTGATACTACATATATACACTATATTGCCAAAAGTATTCGCTCACCCATCCAAATAATCAGAATCAGGTGTTCCAATCACTTCCATGGCCACAGGTGTATAAAATCAAGCACCTAGGCCTGCAGACTGTTTTTACAAACATTTGTGAAAGAATGGGTCGCTCTCAGGAGCTCAGTGAATTCCAGCGTGGAACTGTGATAGGATGCCACCTGTGCAACAAATCCAGTCGTGAAATTTCCTCGCTCCTAAATATTCCACAGTCAACTGTCAGCTGTATTATAAGAACCTGGAAGTGTTTGGGAACGACAGCAACTCAGCCACGAAGTGGTAGGCCACGTAAACTGACGGAGCGGGGTCAGCGGATGCTGACGCGCATAGTGCGAAGAGGTCGCCAACTTTCTGAAGAGTCGATCGCTACAGACCTCCAAACTTCATGTGGCCTTCAGATGAGCTCAAGAACAGTGCGCAGAGAGCTTCATGGAATGGGTTTCCATGGCCGAGCAGCTGCATCCAAGCCATACATCACCAAGTGCAATGCAAAGCGTCGGATGCAGTGGTGTAAAGCACGCCGCCACTGGACTCTAGAGCAGTGGAGACGCGTTCTCTGGAGTGACGAATCGCGCTTCTCCATCTGGCAATCTGATGGACGAGTCTGGGTTTGGTGGTTGCCAGGAGAACGGTACTTGTCTGACTGCACTGTGCCAAGTGTAAGTGTTTGGTGGAGGGGGGATTATGGTGTGGGGTTGTTTTTCAGGAGCTGGGCTTGGCCCCTTAGTTCCAGTGAAAGGAACTCTGAATGCTTCAGCATACCAAGACATTTTGGACAATTCCATGCTCCCAACTTTGTGGGAACAGTTTGGAGCTGGCCCCTTCCTCTTCCAACATGACTGTGCACCAGTGACCAAAGCAAGGTCCATAAAGACATGGATGACAGAGTCTGGTGTGGAGGAACTTGACTGGCCTGCACAGAGTCCTGACCTCAACCCCATAGAACACCTTTGGGATGAATTAGAGCGGAGACTGAGAGCCAGGCCTTCTCGTCCAACATCAGTGTGTGACCTCACAAATGCGCTTCTGGAAGAATGGTCAAAAATTCCCATAAACACACTCCTAAACCTTGTGGACAGCCTTCCCAGAAGAGTTGAAGCTGTTATAGCTGCAAAGGGTGGACCGACGTCATATTGAACCCTATGGATTAGGAATGGGATGTCACTTAAGTTCATATGTGAGTCAAGGCAGGTGAGCGAATACTTTTGGCAATATAGTGTATATATATATATATATATATATATGGTCATTTTGTGCAGCGGTGTCCAAAATGGCCACAGTAAAAATACAGCTGAAGGCAAAGGCAGCGTTGATGCTCTTCTTTAGATACCCTGGTCCTGTGTAGCTGCTCAGTGGTGCTCTCTCTGGCATGAAGGAACTCCCCTAGATACTCCCCTGGGTTTGGGTCCAAGGCATGTCTCTTTTTTGCTGCTGTCGCAGCATGTTGTCTAGTCTAATTGCCACTGTAATGAATTGGAACAATGGCATATCTGCATCTCTTCAGGCATGTTCCATCTGCAGCGCTGGGCATAGTCCCTGATGAAATATGGTGTGGAGCAAGGTGTCATTTCATCCACTTTGGCTGGCTAAGGTGCGGAATTGCTTTGCATAGTCGGCAGCAGAATCAGAGCCCTGGCGCAGTTGGAGGAGCTGAACAGACATGTCCCTTCCCACTGTGGGATATTAAAATACCTCCCGGATTAACTTTGCAAAGTAATCAAAGGAACTGTGACCCTGTGGATCACTATCTGACATGGCCAACGCCCAGTCCAATGCCCTCCCCATGAGTTAAGACATTAAAAAAACACATGTAGTACTCTCTTCTCAGTAAGAGTCAATTTGATGTAAGAAGGAGATATAACACTGGCATAAAAGTCTGCAACAGTGATCTGCCAACCAGTCTAATTTCTCAGGGAGCACCATATGCACATGCTCACTGTGGGGTAGAAAAGGTGGCAGCGGGGGAAGACTCCCTCCACAAACCACCAGAGGGAACCCTTGCCTGAATATTGAGCCGTTTTTAGATCAAGGGCACTTCCGGGATTTTGAGACTTTTAAACAGCATGCACACCAGCATTTGCCTTTAAGTATGGTTAGTATTATTACTACATACCGAGCCATGTTCCCTGATTGATCAATGTTTTGTTTACTGGTTTTTCCATTCTCCGTTTTGCAATTAGGATTTATTTGCCCTGTCTGACTGCCTATATTGTTACAGTCTGTTTGCCTGCTCTTTGACCACATTCCAGGGCATCATTACAGCCACCATATACCTATTCCTACACAACCCACATCTAAGGTGTCGTTCAGGTTCTTTTAAAACACTGAATCCAGCTCTGAAACCAAACGAGTCAGATGACTGTTGACCGAAACATCAAGTGGTTCAAACAAAAGTCACATGGCACAGTGTATCATTAGAGACTCACTAGCAAATTAGATATCAGTGTCAAAACCTCAGTGTCAAAAGTAACAATGTTATTGATAACATCCTCATTTACATTTACGGAATTTTGGTAGGCGCCTTTATCCAGAGTGGATGAAAACATGAGTACTGGTTCACTAAGGATACCATGAGCCTCATTATGATAGCAAGTGTCAGCACAAGTTAGACATGATTCATTGCTCAAAGCAAAGGGTGTTTTTCACCAGTAAATGTCTGAAGAAATGCGGAAAAAAAGAAAAAAAAAGTTGTGCTCAGATCACAGTTCCGCTCACTCTGCATCTGACTGCTGAGTCTTTTTTCAAGCGTCACCATGAAGATCATACAGCTTCACATCTGTGAGTTTATTTACTCCAGCTGAGTAACTTCATTTTATATTATTTTATTTTATTCCAAACACATTTTCTTTATCTGGGTGTGTTGTTTTTCCCTCCTTTGTTTCCCTAGATCTGCTTGTGTGCCGTGGAGCTGCAGAATGTTTCACAGAGAAGTCTGTAAATTTGGGAGAAGATGTGACCCTAAAGTGTGAGGTGTCTGTAAAGAATGTGTTCTGGTTCCTGATGAAGCCGTCAGAACCTCCAGTGTTTATATTACGCTCTTATTCAAGTAAAACTGTGGACGCTCATTACAGTAACACAACCTTCAGGAAGAGATTCTCAGTGCAGTATAACAGCAGTTTATTTATACACAATATCAGTACTAAAGAATTAGGAGTCTATTATTGTATTCAAACTCAACCTGCTTCACTTCCCGGCATCAGCAGTGGAATCAGACTTCGGTCAGCTGGTGAGGTTATTAAAAAACAACAGCAACATTAAATGTGACATGTCTCTTTCAGTGTCTCACAAATTTCCTGTTCATATTTCAGTATCTCAGAAAAAAATTTGATCAGCAGTTAAAAATAAACTGAAATTATTCTGTGTATCAAACTATCTGATCTTTATCAAATATTTTTTCCAGACAATCGGGAGTCTGATATCAAGCAGCAGAAGAATCAGACACTCGATAAAGATGATAAAGTTGATAAAGATGAACTTTCGAGAAATATCTTGATCCTTTCTGGAACAGCGGCCGGCCTTGTGATGCTTTCTGTCACAGGTACAGCTTTTTATTGAACATTTGAACATAGAAACACTTTTATTTAAAATGACTGTATTTTACCTGCTCATTGACATTGAAGTCATCAGAATTGATCAAAATTATCACTAGAGGGAATTTATAAAGCGCTATATTTAAACAAGTATTTCAATCAACTGTGTATTCTATTAACGTTCATTCTTCATAATAATATCTAATTTATTAAAAATATATTTTATATTAATACAACATTTATAATAATATTTTTAAATACATTTGTCAAGTTTACGAATCATGAATTTTGTTGGATATTTAATAGCATATACTAAACAATTTTGAGAGCTAATTTTCTTTAAAAACAAACACTGAATCGGAACTGAACTGAATTGAAGAACTCACCCATTCAGCTTAGACTGATTAGAAACGCTTTAATCTCAGTCCTGATCACGAGCCAGTGTGGAAGATCAAATTCCCCGAAGTTCCACCTGCAGCCTCCAAACTGTGCAGAAGAGCAGCTCAGTGGTCCACAGGTAAAGTTCTACTAGTGTCTCTAATACAGTAGCTGATCTCTCTGTTCTTCCTCTTTAAACTTCTCCCACTTCAGTGTTGTGTTTACTAGCATGAATGCATGAAAACAAAGCACGTTTTATTCTTAAACTCTTGATGCATTTAATATTCAAATGATCACATGCTGATGTCTTTTGTGTGCTTCTGTAGAAAAGCTTCACACAAGTGCAGAATGACGTCTTCACTGTGGTAGAGTTTACACAGTTTCCCCCTGAGGCCTAAACACAGAGCTGTGGTCAAGCTTGTACACCAGCAGCAGCTCAGGCAGCATGTGAGACAGACAGCTGCTGCTTATGTGCTTGTCTTTTGTGGTAAAATTGCCTCTGATGTGCTCTTTTACTGAAACTAAACTCAAACTGAATATTCGGTTCACATGTTGGTTTTAATGTCTTAATGCTGTTTTTTTTTTTAAAGCTGTAATAATAAATAAAACATTTGAAAAAAAAAAAGGTACTGCTTGAATTGTCTACCTCAAAGATGGAAGTGAAGTGAATTTATCATAATAGGGTTTTCTGTTGCCCTCACAAAATTTCTCATAGTCTGAAGTTGTTTCTTCCTGCCTTCACCTGCAGCACCTTCACTGTAGCCACTGGGACGACGTTTATAAATTCGAGTTCAGTTCATCATCTTATGTTATAACACTTGGTTACCACTAGAGGAGGTAAGGGATTAGTATTCTGTGTGTGTGTGTGTGTGTGTGTGTGTGTGGTGGTTGACACTATGGTTGAGACTGTTGATCGACTCCAGAGATCTATTATAAACCAAACCTAGTCAGATGATTGACTGTTGACTGAAACACTAAGTGTTTCAAACAAAGTCACATGGCAAAGTGTATCATTAGAAACTCACTAGAAAGTTCGACACTGGTTTTGTCCACCTTCTTTTTCACCAGTAAACCTCTGGTTGAAACAAGTTCGGAAAAAAAGAAAAAGAAATACATAGTTGTGCTCAGATCACAGTTCCGCTCACTCTGCATCTGACTGCTGAGTCTTTTTTCAAGAGTTTATTTACTCCAGCTGAGTAACTTCATTTTATATTATTTTATATTATTCCAAACACCCTGTTTATATGTGTGTTGATTTATTCCTCCTTTGTTTTCCTAGATTTATTTTTGTGCTGTGGAGCTGCAGAACATTTCACAGAGAAGTCTGTAGATTTGGGAGAAGATGTGACCCTAAAGTGTGAGGTGTCTGTGAAAGATTGTAAGGTGTGAGGTGTCTATAGCACAATTATACTGTGCTGTGATGTCGTTTTAATGGTTTTATGAACTGAATTGAAGAACTCACCCATTCAGCTTAGACTGATTAGAAACGCTTTAATCTCAGTCCTGATCACGAGCCAGTGTGGAAGATCAAATTCCCCGAAGTTCCACCTGCAGCCTCCAAACTGTGTAGAAGAGCAGCTCAGTGGTCCACAGGTAAAGTTCTACTAGTGTCTCTAATACAGTAGCTGATCTCTCTGTTCTTCCTCTTTAAACTTCTCCCACTTTAGTGTTGTGTTTACTAGCATGAATGCATATAAAAGCACGTTTCATTCTTTAGCTCTTTATGCATTTACTCTCCAAATGATCACATGCTGATGTCTTTTGTGTGCTTCTGTAGAAAAGCTTCACAAAAGTGCAGACATGACATGACATAACATCGTCTTCACTGTGGTAGAGTTTACACCTTCCCCCCTGAGGCCTAAACACAGAGCTGTGGTCAAGTCTGCACACAGCAGCATGTGTCTGCTCAGGCAGCATGTGAGCCAGACAGCTTCTGCTTATGTGTTTGTCTTTGTGATAAAACTGACTCAGATGTGCTCTTTTACTCAAACTGAATATTCGGTTACATTTGCATTTCAAGACGTTAGTATGAAAGATAATTTTAATGTCTTTTTGCTGCTTTTTACAGCTGTAATAAAATACTTTTGTAAATAAAAAACGTTTATTTCAGAAAAAGGGCTCTGCTTGAGTTGTCTTCCTCAAAGATGATGATTTAACACACACAGGAAGTGGAGTGAATTTAAAAATAATAATCATTGGGATTCATGAGACAATATATCCAGAGGGATTTCTGTGGACCTCACAAAATTTCTCATAGTCTGAAGTTGTTTCTTTCTGCCTTCACCTGCAGCACCTTCACTGTAGCCACTGGGACGACATTTATAAATTCAAGTTCAGTTCATCATCTTATGTTATATAACACTTGGTTACCACTAGAGGAGCTGAGAGATTAGTGTTCAGTGTGTATGTGTGTGTGTGTGTGTGTGTGTGTATGTGTGTGTGGTGTGTGTGTTTGTGTGTGTGTGGTGTGTGTGTTTGTGTGTGGTGTGTGTGTGTGCATATGTGTGTGTGTGTTTGTGTGTGGTGTGTGTGTGCATATGTGTGTGTGTGTGTTTGTGTGTGTGTGTGTGTGTGGTGTGTGTGTTTGTGTGTGGTGTGTGTGCATGTGTGTGTGTGTGTGTGCATGTGTGTGTGTGTGTGGTGTGTGTGTTTGTGTGTGGTGTGTGTGTGTGTGTGTGTGTGTGTGTGGTGTGTGTGTGTGTTTGTGTGTGGTGTGTGTGTGTGTGTGGTGTGTGTGTGTGTGTGCATATGTGTGTGTGTGTGTGGTGTGTGTGTTTGTGCGTGTGTGTGTGGTGTGTGTGTGTGTGTGTGTGTGTGTGGTGTGTGTGTGTGCATATGTGTGTGTGTGTGTGGTGTGTGTGTGTGTGTGTGGTGTGTGTGTTTGTGTGTGGTGTGTGTGGTGTGTGTGTTTGTGTGTGGTGTGTGTGTGTGTGTGTGTGTGTGTGGTGTGTGTGTGTGTGCATGTGTGTGTGTGTGGTGTGTGTGTTTGTGTGTGGTGTGTGTGTGTGTGGTGTGTGTGTGTGTGTGGTGTGTGTGTGTGTGTATGTGTGGTGTGTGTGTTTGTGTGTGGTGTGTGTGTGTGTGGTGTGTGTGTTTGTGTGTGGTGTGTGTGTGTGTGTGTGTGCGTGTGTGTGTGTGGTGTTTCCATTTACAAAATGATGAAGCCACAGAGGAAAAAGAATCAGCTCTGATCACTGACTCACTCTGAAAAGTTTTCTGCACATGCTCTCCTCATGTCCACATGAACTTCCTGTAGATTCTCCAGATACCTCACAAAACATACCAGTAGGTGGATTAGTGACTCAAAATATTCCCTAGTATGAAAGTCTGTACATATGATGCCCTGAGACGAACATGGAGACAAACGGAAGGTCGATTCCAGGGTCTATTCTCACTTCACATTATTACAGTTTTGTGGAATAGACTAGACCAGAGCCACCATGACCCTGACCTGAAAAAAAAAGCATGAAGGTGACATGAAGTGTTTTTAGGTCAGTGTTTAAATCCTGTAGTGAAACACAATGAAACAGTTTATCATATCAGTCAGTTTAAGTTTCCAGTATGAAACCACAGGTGGCTGATAGACTAAAAAAATATACAGCATTTTTTCTTAAACTTTTTCTTCAGCTTTATTCTGTGAGTGTGGAGGCTGCTTTTCTATACATCTGAGTTGACTTTCTGAAGTGTGGAGGAGATTTAAAAAAAAAAAAAAAAAACAGATTGTGGTGTGAACACTTCCGCTCTCTGTCCTGTGTTTAACGCTCAACAAAAAGTGTTTCCTGACTGAAGCAGAGCCACGGCTCAGTGTGAGCATTCAGCATGAGGATTATACAGCTTCAGTTCTGTAAGCTAAGTGCTATTCTTTTACTATATGTTTCATATTTTGTTCCTGTCTGCTGTCTAAGCTTAGACGGTTGTCTGATTATCAGCAATACATACAGGGGTATTTGTGTTGGGTTTTGTTTTATTTTATTTTATTTTATTGTTATGTTTTCCCTAGATCTGCTTGTGTGCTGTGGAGCTGCAGAATGTTTCACAGAGAAGTCTGTAAATTTGGGAGAAGATGTGACCCTAAAGTGTGAGGTGTCTGTTAAAGATGTGTTCTGGTTCCTGATGAAGCCGTCAGAACCTCCAGTGTTTATATTACGCTCTTATTCAAGTAAAACTGTGGACGCTCATTACAGTAACACAACCTTCAGGAAGAGATTCTCAGTGCAGTATAACAGCAGTTTATTTATACACAATATCAGTACTAAAGAATTAGGAGTCTATTATTGTATTCAAACTCAACCTGCTTCACTTCCCGGCATCAGCAGTGGAATCAGACTTTACATCCAGAATCAGACAGCTGGTGAGTTTATTAAAAAAATATTTACAGTAATTTCACTTAATAGCTATGATTTGGATTAAAGTGACTGTTGCCAATGTAAACACATTTGTACAGACACTCTAGTTATTGCTATAGTCTGTCTTTCTAGATCAGCGGTTCTCAAAGTGGTGTCCTGGTCACTTTTATCAAACAGCTATATTCAAAACCTAGACAATTCCATAAGGTAACATTAAATCTAGTGCATGTTTTTCCCCAGTGGTAATTCCATGAAGGGAAAGCTCAGACAAAACCTGATTTTTATACATTCAACTAACAATACTTTATACTTACAATAATAATAGTTACAGAAATATATCTGTGTCTCAGATACATCAGGGGGTCTGTGGAATTTTATTTTACCCAGTAAGTTGTTTGTGGTTGTGTACAATGTTTGAGAACTCCCAGTCTAGACCATGTCTGCTGTCTGTAATACACACTAGACAAACTGTGTTGTAGATAAACTGAGTAGATATTTTTAAAACTGTTTTCAGGAAATCAGTCCAAAACCACAGACGCTGAACAGCCGCAGAATCAGACGACCAATAAATCTGATGTGATCAGTCCCTGGTCAGCTTCTTTAATTATGTCAGTAATAATGAACTGCGCTCTGGCTCTCGTGGTTACAGGTGGGTTCTATTTACAGTGCTTTCTGGTAATAATTATAAATATTTTGAAAGCTTTCTCTAAACAATGCCAAATGTATTATTACTTATACCTTAAGTGAGACGACTAAAAGCTTTACATACGCCAAATGATCTTATTTTAATTGCAGCTTATGAAACGTTTATTTAGTTATAACACAGTTACTGTGCAGAACAAACTTTCAGGATGCAGTGATATTTGATGACTTTTGTGCCTGAATAAAACTAAATATTTGATTAGTCTAAAATAACTAAAACCTATTCATAATAATAGTCCAATATACAGGAGCTAATACAAATAAATCCATCCATCCATTTTCTATAACCGCTTTATTCCTAATTAGGGTCACGGAGCAAATACAAATAAATACCAAAGAATTTATACATTATCATTTTAGACCTAATTATGCATTAATTCATTGATGATATATTCAGTCACATTTATTATTAATAGTCGTTGACACACAGGCCTTGTGTAATGTGTTAATTCTGTATTTTTCTGTCTTAGTTTTTATAGTCCATCACTGCAGAAGATCTCCAAACACCCAAACGCAGCCTCCTGGTTTACAGCAGCAGCAGGACAACAGCGTCCCTGTGGTATATACACAAAATACACAAAATGTAAAACCTGCCTCTAATAATCCACTTTTTAAACATCATATCTATGATCATTTGCTGAGATTGAATTCTCATTCACTTGAACACGACTTTGAAGTGAACCTGAAACTTTGGGGTGTTAAAAAAGCCTGTCTCGGACTCTATCAGTGCTGTTTGCTGAGTGTCTGAGTCACTGAAAATGTGGCCTTGCTGTCTGGAAAGTCCCACATTTGAAAGCTGCATCTTGCTAGCCAGACTGATAAGTGTTTAATGTGTGCATGAAAGTGATGCAAGTTATAAAATGTGTTAAAAATCTATGTTATGAAAATGCTTCAGCTGTTTGGTAAGCTGATGCATGTGCACTAGATTAATGCACGTCTGTTGCAACACCGCTAGCAAGTCGACTTCAAGTACATCTTTATTTTTCATGACGTTCCATATTGTTGTTCCTTCTAACACCTCGGATTGGTTTAGCCTATTTTCTCATCTTTAAAATGGCTGGTTCGCCTCTGGTCCTTATGTTGCTTGGACCTTTTTGAAGAAAAAACGCAGTTTTACGAAGCACAACCCAGGCCTCGATCTAACTATTAGCTGTTTAAGCAATCAATCTACAAGCTGGGCATCAAGAAGCCTCTGTCAGTCACACGATTCACTTCAACAATGATTAAAAGGTGCCATGTTTAACACCTTAAGATGTAAATTATCAGGAAATGTCTTAAGTGTTTAGTAAGAAAAACAAAGAAAAGTTGACCTAGTTCTTCTGATGCTTCAGAGGCGAATGTCTGCGCCACAGTTCACACCCGGAACAGCTCTGTTTATCAGTGCAGAGTGAAAAACATAGGCAGTTGTAAAAATGTTCAGAAGTGTGTTTAACATTTTGATGTAAATCTTATATGTTTGCATTAATTTCACCACTGTGTTGCGTCTTAGACAAATGAGTCAGCATGTTAAAGTGGTGTTTATTAACCCGCTCACATCACGTTATTCTTTCAGTATGCCGAGGTGCAGTACAGCAGGACGAATGGATGCGTCGTGACGACTAACATCAACAGCACATACGCTCTTCTGCAGGCCCCGAACCCGGAGTTACCTCAGACAGAAGGGTGACCTCACACAGCTCACAGGGACTTTATTTGCTGTTTCCCTTAAATCCTTGAAGAATACCCATTTTTTTAAGCTACTGATTTGTGACGGACAATTCACTAATGATTCATTTGTGAAATCAGATGAATCAATTCACAAGCACAAACAAATCTTTACTTTCTTCTTTTTTTTTTCTTAAAGCCTAATCTTTATAATCTAAAGTTTTATATTTATATTTATAATGCTTTTTGGATGTGGATCGTGTTTGGATGTGAATCAAAAACCTAAAGAGATTTGAAAGAATCAAATCACTAAAGTGACTTGGTGGACTGAATTGAGTCATGTTTAGTCAGTGTTCTGCCTAGAAAGTCAGCCACTTTAACAAGCATTTAAAAAGCAGGGGGGAAAAAGTTTGTTGTTACGAGACTTTTTGTCGTTGTTTGCCGTCTTGCTGGCCGAGAGATTCCCATAATGCACTTGAAAGTGTTTCAGATTTAATGCAGTGTTTAGAGGTGTTTTTTTCTCTCAGAAGGTGACATTAATATGACTGTGAAATGAAATAAAGTGAAAAATCGGAATCTTTAGCCTGACTGTTCGACTGATTAGCGCATTAACCAGCTACTAGTGCTGATTAAAGTGATCGTGCTCGCGTCTCGTCATCTATCACAAGCCCCATGAACATTTAAAAAAAAAAATGAGTCGAATGTATCTGGAGACAGAATTGAGTGGTGCGTTTTAGTCACAGTGATGCTTCCTGTCATCCATACACATGGATGAAATCTAAGAACAGCGGCATCCAAGCGGCCATTTTGGACAAACTGGAATGGAAAAATTTCCATTCAAGACGCAGAATCGGTGATTACACACATGTGGTACTTTAGGATACGTTTCACAAGCTCCGCCCTCAAAGACTGATTAAATTGTATCAGAAAGCTGGTGGTGAATGATGATCTATTCTGAACTAGCTTTTCTGCAGCAGAATATTACAATTTTACAAGAGCTTTTGTTTCAAAGTGGAGCTTGATTATACCATTTTCATTTGTAGGTTAAATATATTGTTAGCTTGTTAAACCAAAGAAGCAGCTGATCCATGACATGGGGGGGGGTCATGTGACTTTTTTATGCATTAGCAAGGTCGTATGTTCTAACCAAACTGATTTATTAATAAAAGTAAATATAACATACTGTAACCTTTAAATAAAAAACAATGACCTTTCTTGCAGGGATCAAGATAAACATCTGTTATAAGGGTGTTCTTAGCTGCTAAGAAAAAAAATCACACATTGGGTTTGTGCAACATGCTGAACATTGTTTCCTTGTCTGTGGTTTTGCACCCTTAGCACTGGGTGAGATTATGACATGAAAGCCTACTAGCCTTCGCGTAAGTGGCAGGGAGAGAATTGTGTGATTTGTGGCTGACTTGCATCAAGTCCCATTTTTTGCAACAAAAAAAATTATAATTTTCGTAGATTTTCAAGTTAGTTTTTATTTCTGTTTAACAAATTAATGATTTTTTTCCCATGTTTTAAAGTTTAGTTTTCAACACATTATGACCCATAACCCAGAAAGCAGCCTTCTTGCATTTCACAGTCATATGATTCAACCACAAAGTGTCCAACGATGGCAGGGTGTGTGTGTGTGTATGTGTGTGTGTGTGTGTGTGTGTGTGTGTATGTTTGTGTCTGTATGTGTGTGTATGTGTGTGTGTGTGTGTGTGTGTATGTGTGTGTGACATCTCAGTAGGAACTCTCTATTCACACTAACAGACAAAGATCAATTCCTTAGAAGTGACGACTGCCTGGAAAGTTTTGTCCTCTGCAATTAATTTCAACAGCAGTTTTGTCTGCAGTCACAATGTCATCCTACAACAAAGTTCCCTTTTTCACAGTAAACAGTGCATGTGACAGTGACAAGTGACCTTTGCTCTGAACCACATTCACACAGTCAGTAAAATTTATTTATAAAATCATATTGTGGGTGGAGGCGTAAGAAAACTTTCTAACCAGCTACATTTGACTGTGTACTTTGAATATTTCCAAATAAAATCTTTTCTTCTAGTCACATTGAAGTTTCATTGCATTTGCTGTCTATTACCACCACCACCCCACCCTCTGCAAACAGGGAAATAAGGAATAAACAAAAACTTGCAATTCAGATGATTCAGCGTCATGATCAGGAACATGACAGATGGCATTACAAAACTCTAGAGTTTTACTAAACTGACACGCAGTGCAGTCATCACTTAGAATTTTATCAAATAGGCACATTTATTTATGAGAAATGTACTTTCTGGATCTTATATCAGTTGTGATGTGAAAGGTGTGATGGACATCCAGGCCCAAAGTGAAAACACAGAGCAGGTTCTCATAACGCTGATAACGGCTGCGGTCTCTGAGAGCACGCAGACTCTTGCGTCTAAATATAAAACAAAAATGAGATCGTTGGTGTGGGTTTGTATATGTTTACATTTATAGAAGATGAAGAAATAAAGAGTGTGCTTGTTTGTGTGTTATGTGAGCTGCTCGTTGTGGGTTAGCGTGCTCTGACCATATGTTCGTGTACACATCAAGCTTCCTGTTTGTGGGGTTACCGAGAAATGCCAATGTTCCACGTTCCTGAGTGAAGCTGCCTAACCGTTTACCTGCTCAGAATGTATGTTTCACGTGAAGGTCCAACTCCACTTGGCAAGGTGCCAGTGGGACAGAAACTCCTCCTGGACTGAGGACAGGATAGTGAGAAGCATTTGTTTGGGATACAGGAAGTTGTCTTTGTGAAGTTTGTTGTTGTTGAGCTACACTGTTTGCTGTAGCAGTAATAAGCCGGATAGGTGTACATGCTCCGCTATGACAAAACCACAAAAAAGACTTCAGACAAAGATAGTTTCTATTATGGCTACAAAAGACTCCCATGGTGGTGAGCAGTGGCCTTATGAACTTTGAGTCGCAACAGAAAAAGCAGAAGGGAAAGCTACACGCCTAATTCCACTGGTTCAGTCGTCTCACAGGTCTTTCTAGCCAGTTTGTGTTGTGTTGCTATTATATTGTGTAGCTTCAGACTACAGATCGGCCGTACAACCTTAAGCTCAACTGGTTTTGTTTCTGATGATGTAAACAACAAGATACCTATAATAAGCTGAGGCATGCACATAGCATTTAGTGTCCGATCGTATATGTGGGCTTATCTACAATGCTCATGGAAATGTCTGTGATTAAAGAAAGACTCTGATAGCCATCTCAGCTGTCCTCACTAGCCACTGCAGAGTCATGCAGTGTGAGATGGTGCAATTCCTGAACCAGACAGTGATGCAGCTGCACAGGATGCTCTCAACTGTCCTGCTGTAGAATGTGGTAAGGATAGGGGAATAGGTGGAAGATGGGTTTTTTCACTGCAGGACTTAGTTGGTGATGAAGCTGGTGTTGAGGGACCAGCTGAGGTTCTAGGCCAGGTGAACACCAAGGAATTTGGTGCTCCTGATGATCCCCATAGAGGACGTTCAGCAGAGAGCGGTCACTCTGTTCTCTCCGAATGTCAACAATCATCTCTTTTGTTTTGTCCACGTTCTGAGACAGGTTGTTGATGCTAAACCAGGCTGTTAGCTGTTGCACCACCTCTCTGTATGCTGACCTATCGTTCATGTTGATGACACAGACCACAGTTATGTCATCTGCAAATGTGGTGTGGTGTCTCGAGATTTGTATTGCGGCACAGTCGTGAGTCAGCAGAGTAAACAGCAGAGGACTGAACACACATCCCTGAGGAACTGAGATGCAGCCAGTGAAGTGCTCTAAAGTGTCAAATGACAAAAAAGATTTCAGTTGCCCCTTCCCCTGGATCTGCCTCTGCAAAAAATGGTCATCCCATCCAATCATCCCTAATGGCTGACCATGAACTCCAGCCCTAGCTTCCCATCAAGTGTGGATATGAGAATAAAAGAATTTCACAGTACTGTGATCTGTATGCTACAGAAGATAAGCTAACCATGTTGAAATATGTCACCTGCTGTTAAAGAGGCTTTCCTCAGAACTCTGTACAAACGTGGAAAAGAAGAAATATAGGAATTAAATTTTAACATTTGGATAAAACGTCAATTTTCTTCTGTTTTTACCCTTTGACCTTTGTTGTATGTTCCTTTCAAAGTCTTTTTGAATGGCGGTCGTGAGAGGGGACTCCAAAATGTCTCTGAGGCCCTCTAGTGGCTGTCTGCAGTACAACAACAACTAAACCCACTCATTCCCATGTTACAGAACGAATCAAACCAAGTTATACTAGTGCTTATTGTTCTGTATAAATTTTCCAACATGCACTTGATTAAAATGAACCAATGAACCTTCACTGTATGTCTTTAGCAAACACCCTAAGGGAACACAGCAACAAAAACTCCCTGTTGAGGGACTGTTACACCTGTTTACAGCAGTTCAAGACACAGCTTTGCTAACAGACCTGTCAGGAGCTTAAGAAGTGTGTCAACTCATCTGTCAAGTGTAAAACTGTCAGGATCTCAGTAACCACTGCCTTTTATTTATCACGAATAACTCCAATAAAACACATTTATCATATCTGTAATAAATAGTAGGCGAGCTATCGTGGTGAACTCAACTAAATTTTTTAATAACAGAAAAAAATCTAAACAATTATTTGTGGATATCTTATAATGGGAATGAGCAGGGTAAAATATAGTACAGTATAATATTAGCTCAACCATTTAATAGACGGCAACAGACACATTTTGGCTTAGATTTTTCTGTTATTTGGTCCAGTCGTGTATATTCCTTGCTTATGATTTAGAATGGCGCTAAATACTGCCCACCAGTGGTGAAAGCCATTACTACATTATACTGTAATCTAATATTTCATTCATTTCTAACTTTATTGCAGTTTCTTTAGCTAGTTTGTTAGAAGTCAACATGACTTTTTGGTGCCTTTTAACAAATTAACGACTTGTGCAACTGCCTTTCTTGGCTAATTAGTTAATGTTAGTTATCCCAGTAAGTAGTTAGAAGAAAACATGTACATAGGTTGTCTTTCCTTTTTTTTTTTCCAAAAACATGGGATTCTATGGAGTCTAATCTTTTAAATACAGATTAAAGCCAGGGGATTCAAACAACAACAACAACAACAACAACCTGGGACACTTTCACTCTTCTCTGCAATAACAGAAGGGGAACTCGAACAGAAGGGGGCGCTAATGCATCAATAGTTAATGAGTACAGGTGCGTGACAGACAGACTCCTCCCTCTGCTCCAGGTCTATCAGCACACTACATTTTCTGGCCGGTCAACTCCTGGTCATTTTAAGGGAGAGAATTGTTTGAACAAGTTTAATATATACATGTGTATATAAACATATATTTCATAATGTTAATAGTTTTTTCCTATTTACTGCATTTTAGTCTTGTTTACTGAAGTGAGAAGAAAAGCAGGCATTTCTATTCAAGACAGAAATCTCTCTAATAGATCCTGCATTCATCTCTAAATAAAAAAGGAGAAATCCATTCAGCTGGTGATTTATGGTAAGAATGTAAAATGTTTTTTGTGGCAAAATACTTTAATACTGTTTTTTCTTAGGATTGAGATTTTTTATAGTGGTAATATTGTTTTATGTTCATTGAATTTTAGAATAAACATTTAGGTTGGTCTAAGGTATAAAAGTAAGGCATGTGGATAAGAAAAACAACTGTGTATCTGTAACTATCCATCACTCCTACACAAACCGGTCAAGAGATTAATGCCGGAACATCAGAATAAACAAATGTAAATCTCAGTGTCTGTGGTAGGGTTGTTGATGTCAGACTGGTTTGAGTATTTCAGATACTGCTGATCTCCCAGGGTTTCCTTGTTGATGAGAAAGGTCAGGGAGAATGGTCAGACTGGATTGACCCGACAACAAGCTTATCAACAAGTCTGATTGAGAGAATCTGACAGGAAGAATGAGGAAACTGACCAAGCTCAGGTGTGCAAAGCTTGTAGAGAATTAGCCAAGAACACTTGAAGCTGCCAAATGTGTTTCTACACAGTACTGCATCAGGAGGATACCATCATCCACTGCATCATGTGACTATTAAAGGAGAGATTATAGTTCTTGATTTTTTATAAATTTGCAAAAATATTTTGCTGTGTCCTTATGGATTATTGTGTAATGATTAATGGCTTAAAAAGAAAATTTTAAATGCACAGTAAGAATAAAATACATATACTTCTTACAGATATCCTCATCAGAGCTTCATCAGTATTCAGTATTACAAATCTACACACAAGGAGACTTAAATAGTTGTTCTATAGGCGGCTACTGTCCATATTTTTGGTTTCTTGTCTTGCAGCTAGCAGTATTCACTGTTTTTAAAAGATGCACACAGGTTCATAAATATCAGGACATTTACATGCTGAATTATAATAAATAATGAATATGAGATCACACTGCAGATTCTCTGCCTTAATCTGAAGGCCATTACATCTAAATCAGGTAAATGGGGCAAGAATTTTAGATAAGACCAAAAAGTTTTAAGAGACCAAAAGTAAACGGACAGTTGGCTGCTCAGCTGTTCAATGGCCAACATGGACTACAAAAACTGTGATGGAAGACAGAAAAATTATTTTCCAGGTGAAGTCTCATCACAGCGCTGATTGATTCCGGAGCTGCAGTAAATCTGATTGACCACAATCTAGTACGAGAACTCGGACTCATTACCATCCCATGTATCCCACCGCTAAGAGTCACCGGCACTGACGATCAACCTATTGGGAAGGGCCTACTAACTCATCACACATCTGTCATAGAAGTTCAGATTGGATTATTTCATCGAGAAAAACTAAGCTTCTTCGTCTTTACCTCCCCATCTAACCCCGTCGTCCTAGGCCTTCCCTGGCTCCAACTTCATAACCCAGATATCTCATGGAAGGATGGAGAACTAAGAAAGTGGTCTCCCTTTTGCATCGAGAACTGTTTTTCCGATAAGATGATCCGTCCCTGCCTCTTCACCTCCATCGAAAGCCCAACGGCATCTCTCCAAATCACCCTCCCAAAAGAATACCAGGATTTCCAAGAGGTCTTTAGTAAAGAGAAGGCCGCCGAGTTACCCATGCATCAACCCTGGGATTGTGCTATTGACCTCCGTCCTAACACCACACCTCCAAAAAATCGCATTTATCCTTTATCTCTCCCCGAAAAACAAGCTATGGAGGAATATATCGAAGAAGCCTTAGCGGCTGGATACATTCGCCCCTCTACGTCACCAGCTGCTGCAGGATTCTTCTTTGTGGAAAAAAAGGACGGAGGTCTTCGACCCTGCATTGATTACAGAGGCCTGAATGCTATCACAGTTCCGTATCCCTATCCACTTCCTCTTGTGCCCGCCGCACTCGAACAGTTACAAGGAGCCAAGATCTTCACTAAGCTTGACCTGCACAGTGCATATACTCTTATCCGGATCAGAGAGGGCGACAAATGGAAGACAGTGTTTCACACAACACATGGACACTGAGTACATGGTCATGCCTTATGGACTTATGAACGCCCCGGCCGTCTTTCAATCACTCATTAATGAAGTATTCCGAGATATGTTAAATAAATTCATTCAGTCATTGCATATATTGACAACATTCTTATTTACTCCACCAACTATGAACAACACATCTCTCATGTTTGTGCTGTCCTTCAACGCCTCACGGACCACAGCCTATATTTCAAACTAGAAAAGTGTGAGTTTCACTGTTTTTCCGTTGCTTTCCTAGGATACTTAATCTCGCCCAAGGGAGTAGAAATGGATCAGAAGAAAGTATCCGCCATAACATCTTGGCCAGAACCCACGTCTATCAAAGGTTTACAACGCTTTCTCGGATTCGCAAACTTCTACAGGAGGTTCATCCGAAATTATAGTACTATTGCAAGCCCGTTAACTTCTCTGTTGAAACGCAAACCCAAGAAATTGACATGGACGGATCAAGCCCGGACTGCGTTTCAGAGACTAAAAGTGAACTTCTCTTACGCTCCGATACTCTGCCACCCTAACCCTGAGCTACCGTTTGTAGTGGAGGTGGACGCATCAAGTAGTGGAATAGGTGCCGTGCTCTCCCAACGCCAGCCAGAGTCCAAGAAACTTCATCCCTGCGCCTTTTTCTCCCGTAAGCTCACGCTGGCGGAAAGAAACTACGACGTTGGGAACAGGGAACTGCTATCCATCAAAGCTGCCCTGGAAGAATGGAGACACTGGCTTGAGGGAGCCTGCCAACCATTCCTGGTGCTGACAGATCATAGAAACCTGGCTTATCTCCGAGATGCTAAACGCCTCAACTGCCACCAGGCTAGGTGGGCGCTGTTCTTCACTAGATTCCAGTTTTCAGTTTCATATCGCCCAGGCTCTAAGAACGGGAAAGCCGATGCTCTATCCAGAATCCACGAGACCCTAGAACCACCTGCCAGTTCTGAAACTATCCTCCCACCATCCGTCCGAATAGCCCCCGTGCAATGGGACCTAATGAGAGACATCGAACAAGCGCAGTCTACCGAAACTCCTCCCCCTACCGTTCCTCCTACCAAAGTATACATGCCCTCGAGTCTCCGCCAGCGAGTTTTACAGTGGATCCATGAGAGCCCGAGTTCCGGACATCCAGGCATCCATAGAACCATTCAGCTGGTGCGACAACGATTCTGGTGGCCATCCCTCAACCACGATGCAGAGTAATTTGTCCGTTCATGCTCGACTTGCGCTCAGTCCCAAACCAGTCGTCAGCTACCAGAAGGACTCCTAGAGCCACTGCTCATTCCTCATCGACCATGGTCTCACTTAGCAGTGGACTTCCTCACTGACCTCCCTGTCTCACAAGGCTTCACTACAGTCATGGTAGTAATTGACAGGTTTTCCAAGTCATGTAAGCTAATCCCCATGAAGGGTCTACCTACCGCCATGGAAACTGCTATCGCAATCTTCCAGGAAGTTTTTCGTCACTATGGCCTACCTGAGGACATGTTTCTGATCGCGGCCCACAGTTCACCTCCCGTGTGTGGTCGGAGTTTTGTAAACGTCTAGGAATCAGTATCAGCCTCAGCTCTGGGTATCATCCTCAGTCTAATGGACAAGCAAAGAGACTTAATCAAGAGATTGGAAGATTTCTAAGAACTTACTGTAGCTGCGAACAGCACCGCTGGAGTGAGTTTCTCCCTTGGGCTGAGTATGCCCAAAACTCATTGTGCCACACCTCCACCGGCTTAACTCCTTTCCAGTGTGTGCTGGGCTACCAACCTCCCCTCTTCCCTTGGTCCGGGGAACCCTCAGATGTGCCCACGGTCAAGGACTGGTCCAGACGTAGCCAAGAGGTATGGGAGAGAGCTCATGTGTGCCTCCAAAGGGCGATCCGACAACAGGAAATTCACTCTAACCGTCGTCGGCACCCTCATCCTGCTTACCAAGTGGGGCAGAAAGTATGGCTCTCTACAAAAAATCTAAGACTGAAGCTCCCGTGTCATAAGCTGAGCCCCAAGTTTGTTGGCCCGTTCCAAATCCTACACCAAGTGAACCCTGTTTCTTTCCGCCTCGAGCTTCCCCCCACATACCGCATTTCTCCCACCTTCCATGTCTCTTTACTGAAGCCCTTTCATGAACCTCAGACCTTCAGCCCCACTATCACCGAACCACCCCCTCCGTTGGACATTGATGGTTCTCCAGCTTATCAGGTACGCACGATTCTTGACTCTCGGATTGGGAGGGGTACGGCCCGGAAGAACGCTGCTGGGTCAATGCTCAGGACATTCTCGACCCCTCTCCCACGGAAGAATTCCACCTGAACTTCCCGAACCGACCTGCCCCGTGCCCGCGGGGGTGCCCACATCGTCGAACACCTGGAGGTGTTCCTAGAGGAGGGGGTTCTGTAACGTCATATGCAGAGCCAGAACACCAGAGGGCACCATCACCCGAATACTGACTTTCTGGCTATGGCTTTGTTCTTGCTCGGCTATATAAGCAGCACGCTGTCTGTTGTTAGCTGCGAAGTATTGTTCTCTCTTGCAGTTTACGTACCAAGCCTTGCTATTTGCCTCTGATTGCTATTTTCGTGTATGATCCTTGCCTGTCCCTGTTTTCTACGTCTCTCGTTTCTCGGCTTTGTTTCGGTTTACTCTAGTGTTTGATTTCCCGGTTTTGACCCTTTTGCACTGCCACATCGATACTGATTCTAGCCTGCCGTCTTGTTTAATAAAGATCTGCATTATGGATTCTGCTAAGCCTGCCTCCGGTGCATCCTTACAGGAGTTTAGTCGAGCACCGTTTTGGGAAAAACGATCTGATCTGATGTAAATCATGTTATTAAATAATATTAAAACAAAACATTATTCATTATAGAACACTAGTATAAAAGCTATTTTTGATATGACTGAGCATTACAGGAACAGACTTCTAAATCACAACACTTATTGCACTTGAACATTTTCATCATAAGAACAAAGAATGCCCTTATGTAAAGCAGTAGCATGTAGAATACAAAATGTAAAATACGACTCAGTTGGACATTCACTTCCTGGTTAGTACTACAAAGTGAATTATTTTCCAGTAAAAGTATATCCTAAAGGGTTTCATTCCACTTTATTCCAAAGTAATTTGCCAACAATTTGATATAATAAAGATCAAAATAAACAACACACTTTACCAGAATTTATACATGTATTTAACGTCTGTTTATATGTCTGTGAAACTAGTCAGTTTATGTTGTGACATTTTATAGCAACTATTAAAAGTCATTCTGTCATCATCACATTTTGATCTGTATACAATGGTGAGAGATTAACACACCTCTGAAAAGCAATGTGATTTCACTGATGATACACAATCCAGAAGGAAGGGGAGGGCACTGGTTACTAGTAGATTTCACCTACATTTGATTTATTGTGTATTTATGTTGTTCTTTCAGTGTTGGTGCAGAGCATTGAGACTTGTGAAGCCTTCGTAGGTGATAGTCATCTTACCATGTTCCATCGACCAGACTGCAGTGGGTGGGGATGTATTTTGGCGAGATGAAGACGATAAAGTGGTGGTTGATATCATCATGGATAAAGAAGATTTTTCTGAACAAAGCCCAGAATATAGAGACAGAGTTCAGTTCAAGTTTTTCAGCTAAGATTGCAAATGGAAACTTCTCCATCATGCTGAGTAATGTGAACATCTCAGACTCGGGAATTTACACCGGTTACCCCACTGAACCTGTTCAGAGAGTAGAACTGAGAGTTTGTATCATCTTTTCAGTAATACACATTCATGTACAGTTTTTTTTTAATGTTGATGATATTTATGGAGAATTCTGTAAGTCTGGAACTGGAACTAACCCTAACCCAAAACACATGGACCCTGTAGTAGATGTCTGTGCAGAACAGATTTTGTAATCCTGCTCCCAGAGTTGTTCTTGTTTGTACCTGATGAAGCAATTTTGTACGTCACTCTGGATAAGGGCACGTGCCAAATGCCATTGATGTAAATGCAAATTTAAATGTACCTCTCTGTGATATTAAATTACCTCCCTGGGCTTTACACAGTGCCTTATTCATCTAGGTTTTCATAGAAAGAAATTGCACTTTTAAAAAAATTCAGATCAGCATTTTTAAATGCATAACGTGATATGATTTAGTGCTATCGCTACCAAAGATGTCAACAAAGGTCTGGCAGCGTGCAAAAATATTTGATGAAAATCTCAGTGTGAGATCACTGCTATGACACTCATCTAAAATTCTTAAAAGTTTGGGACAGCTACAAAAATGATAGAGGACAAAAATGTTCTGTTCATTCAATTTCACTGTAGCCAGCCTACATGTCTGAATCTTCATACAGTGATTATATTGAATGTCCCATACTGAACTTCACAAATGCAAGCTTCACAAATTTCTAAACTTTTTCTATACTTACAAAATCTTACTTTTGCTAGCCAGCGTTTCTTTTAGTCAGATGGCACAATTGGCAAGGCACATTGTTTCTACAATGCTTTTGTTTGTTTAACCAGAAATGTCACCATCTTTTAGTGGAAAGAACAATGTGTAAAACCGTGGATTAACAAAGGTTTGACTCTTTTACAGAAAGACTCCTGTATTCTTGCAGTATAACTGAGTTTGAAGCACATAAGTACAGAGAAACATGTCAATTTAACTATCTAGCTAATATACACTCTGTGAAATAAACACCCATCTAAAGCAAGCAGGGTATTCAATCAACTCACTCTAACCTGATTTTACAGTATTTGAAGTATAAAAAAAATACAAAAGAAACATGATAATCTTCCTAAAAGATGGGTATTAATAGCTACATATTCCACAACAAAGATGTACACTATGCCATAAATAATGTAATGTATATTAAATTAGACTCTTTTACTTCCTTGTTTGGCTTGTCGCTCTTGCTGCTGTCTTAGTGCCAAATTTCATATAATAGGGTATGATGTGTTGAATGTGTACAAATCTCCTGCCAAATCCTTCAAATTCAGTATCACTGTTTTAGAAACGTTTTCCCCACCAAGTTTACTAACCCAGTCTCCCACGCTGCAGGTCAATATACAAGTAGGTTAATAAAACCTTGAGTCACTTCTGCTTTCCTCTTTCACTTACACACCCAGCAGCAAGAGTTTGTGTATGTGTTTTTTTTTTTTTTTTGTCAAAGTAATTGGAGTCTTTTCTTGACTGTTTTCGCATCCAGAAAAAAATGGTGGTGATATGAGCAGAGCAAGCAGCGTGTTCCTGCTGGGGTTCAGTCTACTGTACAGTTTTGCCTTTTTAGAGACAACATGAAGCTCGCCTATGAAAGCGCTGTGCAAGAAAAACAGGAAGTATTGAACCATCCTCTTCTATTTTCCAGCTTTCATGTTACCAATAATCCAGACATATAATATTTTAGTGAAAGTTGTACCTTGTTGTATAACCTCTGTATTTTTGCTCTATATGTCATGGATGGCTTGGTTTCTTTTACCCTGTGCTGTGTCTTTGTTTGTTTTGTGTTCTCACGTGTTTGCCCCGCCCGATCCTTAGCCTGTTCCCGCTTCTGCACACCTGTTCCTAATGTCTCACTAATTACCTTCCCAATATGTACCTGCTGTCTTGGGCTTGTAGTTTGCTGAATCTTTGTTACCTGGTTTCTGCTTTTTGTTTTCTGTTTGTTATTTTGTAATTAGATGCCTAGGTTTCACTAGTCTTTACATGTGTCTGTAGTTTCTTATTTTATTAATAAACCCCCAGTTTCTTATCCTTAGGTCTGGGTTCTGTACCTATGGAGACACGTACTACTGACAATATTCTGTCAAATACTGTCATCTTCAAACTGTGGATTTTGAGACTGTCACCTCTGCCCCTTAGAAGTTGTTGTTGATTTTAATGTAACTGATTGTTGTTGGGTTTTTCTTCACAGCTCTCACAGTGTTCATCAGCTGCTGATCTTGGCCAATTTTTTTGGTGTCTGTTGCTCAGTACACCAGTGGGTTTTTTTCTTTCTTTTAATTGTTTTATTGTCTATGCTTAAGCCTCGTTCAGACTACAGGATTTTAAGCCTGATTTAAGCCCGATTTGCAAATTAACGAGCTGGCCGACAGATCGGTCTGTGATCGTGGGAAAATCAGCGGGTGATCAGCGCTCGGCAATCTTTATGTGTGAACTACTCAACAACGCATCAAAGAGGCTCACTGACGCGTCGCTGACACCTCGCAGATATCCAGAAAATCCAGATATCTGGCGTGTTAAATATCTGGGACGGTCGACCGACTCGACATCACGTGGTGTCAGTTGTAGCTACGACCTCCAGCCAATGAGAGAGCAAGTCAACAGAGTTGAGGTCACCGGAAGAAAAGCAGCAGCAGCAACATGGCTTCAAAAATAGTGTGGACACAACATTTATTTTAATAAATTAACATTTATCTAGAGCGAGACTCCTGCCGACGTCCATTTTCAAAACAAACCTCTACCGAAAGTCTCGCGTCATTTCCGGATCCACCTGTCGCGTGTGTTTTCATGACAAAACGTGGTTTGGGGACGGCACTGAGTGACAAGAGTTGTTGTCAGATGGTGTGGTGTGCGACCCCCTCTTGTGGATCATTTACGAAGTGTGGCGTAGTGTGAACACCACAAGGACAAAAAGACATACAGTGAAGTCATGTAGTCTGAACAGCAAAGTGATCTGCCGACGGTTAAAGTCTTGTAGTGTGACCAGGCCTTTAGTTGATTTGTCCTCTTCTCTTTGCTGCAATATGGCTGGAGTTTCTCCCATAGACAGCTATCTAATCTTCATGTTGGTTTATACTTTAACAACAAATGCAGGCTTCAATGGTGAAGTATAGACCTTCTCTGCTCTTGTAGTTTAAGTTAAAAGAAAAAAGTCAGCCATAAAATGAATCTTTTGCACTATCATGAATGCACATTTTAATCAATGTTTTCGTGTAACCACTGTTTTTTTTTTGTGAAGTGAATGGTTATTAAAAATTGTCTGCTGCCTTCTTTGTGTAAAAAAGAACATGTCAAAGTTTAGGTAAAAGTACTGTTGTGGGTATGAACACATGCAATGAAACAACCACACAAACTTCACAACCTCCAGTTTTATAAAGAAAAGGCAATAGCTTGAAATGCTTCAGCATATACAGTGAAGGAAAAAATTATTTGATCCCCTGCTGATTTTGTACGTTTGCCCACTGACAAAGAAATGATCAGTCTGTAATTTTAATGGTAGGTGTATTTGAACAGTGAGAGACAGAATAACAACAAAAAAATCCAGAAAAAACGCATTTCAGAAAAGTTCTACATTGATTTGCAATTTAATGAGTGAAATAAGTATTTGATCCCCTATCAGTCAGAAAGATTTCTGGCTCCCAGGTGTCTTTTATACAGGTAAGGAGCTGAGATTACAGTAGGAGCACTCTCGGGGAGTGCTCTTAATCTCAGCTCCTTAACTGTATGAAAGACACCTGTCCACAGAAGGAAGCAATCAATCAGATTCCAAACTCTCCATCATGGCCAAGACCAAAGAGCTGTCCATGGATGTCAGGGACAAGATTGTAGACCTACACAAGGCTGGAATGAGCTACAAGACCATCGCCAAGCAGCTTGGTGAGAAGGTGACAACAGTTGGTGCGATTATTCCCAAATGGAAGAAACACAAAAGGACTGTCAATCTTCCTCAGTCTGGGGCTCCATGCAAGATCTCACCTCATGGAGTTTCAATGATCATGAGAACGGCGAGGAATCAGCCCAGAATTACACTGGAGGATTTTGTCAATGATCTCAAGGCAGCTGGGACCACAGTCACCAAGAAAACAATTGGTAACACACTACGCCGTGAAAGACTGAAATCCAGTAGCGCCTGCAAGGTCCCCCTGCTAAAGAAAGCACATGTACAGGCTCATCTGAAGTTTGCCAGTGAACATCTGAATGATTCAGAGGAGAACTGGGTGAAAGTGTTGTGGTCAAATGAGACCAAAATCCAGCTCTTTGGCATCAACTCAACTCGCCGTGTTTGGAGGAGGAGGAGGAATGCTGCCTATGACCCCAAGTACACCATCCCCAGGTGACAGGACAACTGCAGCGCATCAAAGGGATGATGGACAGGGCCATGTACCGTTAAATCTTGGATGAGAACCTCCTTCCCCCAGCCAGGACATTGAAAATGGGTCGTGGATGGATATTCCAGCCTGACAATGACCCAAAACACACGGCCAAGGCAACAAAGGAGTGGTTCAAAAAGAAGCACATTAAGGTCCTGTAGTGGCCTAGCCAGTCTCCAGACCTTAATCCCATAGAAAATCTGTGGAGGGAGCTGAAGGGTCAGCCACAAAACCTTAATGACTTGGAGATGATCTGCAAAGAGGAGTGGGCCCAAATTCCTTGATATGTGAGATGTGTGCAAACCTGGTGGCCAACTACAAGAAATGTCTAACATCTGTGATTGCCAACAAGGGTTTGACACCAAGTACTAAGCCATGTTTTGCAAAGGGGTCAAATACTTATTTCACTCAATAAAATGCAAATCAATGTAGAACTTTTTTGAAATGTGTTTTTCTGGATTGTTTTGTTGTTATTCTGTCTCTCACTGTTCAGATAAACCTACCATTAAAATTACAGACTGATCATTTCTTTGTCAGTGGGCATACGTACAAAATCAGCAGGGGATCAAAAAAATTTTTCCCCTCACTGTAACCCCATTAACCTTATTGTGTGTAAACATACAAATGTTAATCTTCATAAAGTCCTCATTCACAATCCATACTGTATCCATACTGAGCAGGTGAGAGAGGGAAATGAGAATGATGGAGGCAGATGAGTCCAAACTCGTGCAAAAGAGCTTTACAGGTGTGTTAAACCTGGCTCTGCCCTCCATTCACAAACTGCTGGTGCTGTTTTGTGTCACCAATGACAAAAATCTAGAATCTTCTCTGTTTAGAATCAGGATAGCTTTCTCGATAGCGGTTGCTTTTTCTTTCTTTTTTTTCTTGCTTTTATACAACCATTTTTTAAATAATAAATTAATCATATTAAGGCCAATATGGTCAAATAATTTTCTTTTTGCTCTGTGAACAGAAATAAATCTCAATGTGTCCACACTCACTGATAGCCCTGTCTGCTAGCTGGCTAGCAATGTCACAGTGTTTTGTACATTTCCATTAAAGATGCATTTACTGAAACTGGCTTCTCTTCAATTACATTTTTCCCCCACAGGAATTGCCTATATGTTTGTTTATTAGCACATATCTTTATTTTGCATTAATATTTATCTGATAGGAGTGTACACATGGACACATAATGTAACAACTTTTATAAAACTTTATTTAATCTGAAAGATTTACTACAGAACGTTTTATTTGTTATGTACACAGTTATAGAGGGTACAGTGCAAAAATTCTTTTACAGAAAGACCATCCAGAGTAATCAGAAAGCTGTTAGAGGGCTTTTGTTAGGTCTTCATATCATTGTCTCTGAGCTTCAGAGATACTGCTTTTCACTCTCAGATTGGGAATAAATGTAAATTCAATCTTTAATAAAACAGAAATTAAAGTAAATCATTTCTAGAGTAAATCATTTCAATCACTTTTAGATATACTCAGTGATGTTAAGAGTGTAAAGGTCAAAAATAGAAGGTGGTTATAGTTTTAATCACATCTACTCTGCTTGTCTTTGAAACTGCACGAGAGAACTGCTGCTATCACAGAACATGAATACACACCTTCTGGTTTGGGAATGCAACTGTAATGTCAAGCTTGAATTAGTTTGTAAAATGTTGGAAAATCTGACATTATTGGAACTCAAGTTAGAGTGCTTTTTGAAGGATGAGGGCAAAGAAAAACTTTTTCAGCAACATTCTACAAACATTAAATGTCTTTAATGGAAAATTAAAATAATACTACTACTACTAATAATAATAATAATAATATATAATTTGAATTATATATAATTAGTTATATAAAATGATTTTTTTATATATATAAAATTCGAACAGAAGGGGGTGCAAATCAGTAGGTAATGAGTACAGGTTTGTTTGACAGACTCCTCCCTCTGTTCCAAGTCTATCAGCACACAATTCCTGGCCGGCCTGCTCCTGGTCAGTTAGAGGAAAGAATTCACTGCGTTGTTCAATGCTGAAGTCGTCTAAATCTACTTCAGTAAGTGACTGATTCTATGTCTGTGAATTGTATTGAGTAAGACAAAATTTAGGCTTGGATTTTGTCACAAGTGGTTCAAGTCCACTTGAAAATGCAGTCGAATTAAAATAGTTATATTTCTCATAAGGATTGCATGTTTTAGTTAGATTTTTGGGTAAAATCTGCTGTTGCAGCTGATGAACTGAATGTGGGGACCTCCGGAGGTAAAGAAAGTCGCAAGGTGAATAAGATATAATTCTCAGACATTTTGTAGTAATTTAAGAGAAGAAACGTGTACTTGTTACAGCAAAAGTCAAAATGATTTAGATGATCAGTTAATGGAATGTAATGGACACCCTAATGTTAAATTTAGGTTCCACAATTATGGACCGAAATCTGTGAAACAGAACTGAATGTGGGTGAATGAGTGTGGCTTTCCAGAGAACGGAAGATTTAGTGAGAGACAGTTGAAAATATTAAAAGAAAGAAAGAAAGAAAGAAAGAAGACTAAATTCTCAGTCCTCCTCCAGTACTTGGATGTTACCTGTCAGCCATTGTGAGTTAAAATATGTATATTTTGCCAGCTAGATGGCCCCAGTGACGCCAACTCGAAATCTGATTGGTTAATGGAACAGTTTTATTGGCACTTATTTTAAGCTACGGACGCCTGCACTATTGATTCTGAAACACATGATGTCAGCCACTGGCTGAAATATGATTGGATAAATACTATTATCATAAATATACACTACTGGAAGCAACGCAACCAAGAGAAAAACTATGAAATGTAGAGAATAGACTATTGGGAATGATTTAATACACATTCATGAAAAAATATATTAAATATATTAAAATGCAAGTCAGTGATTCAGATCACTGCTGTTTAGGCCAGCAGAGAAGGACTTGCTGTCCCTGACGGTCCACCACTGCATTTTACGAAAAGCTATTGCTGTTTGTAATTGTGAAGCACATACTAAACTCATCGATATGTGTGGGATCTATTAGGCAGCAAGTCAACGTTTTGTTGATGTGTTAGAAGCAGGAAAAATGAGCAAGCGTAAGGATTTGAGTGAGTTTGACAAGGGCCAAATTGTGATGGCTAGACCACTGGATCAGAGCATCTCCAAAACTGCAGCTCTTGTGGGGTGTTCCCAGTCTGCAGTGGTCAGTATCTATCAAAAGTGGTCCAAGGAAGGAACAGTGGTGAACCGGTGACAGGGTCATGGACGGCCAAGGCTTCTTGACGCACGTGAGGAGCAAAGGCTGGCCCATGTGATCCGATCCAACAGACGAGCTACTGTTAATGGTGGTTCTGATATTAGAGGAAGTGCCTTTCTCCATGCTCATTTCTGAAGGTGCATATGACATACGACTCTCTGCAGAGAACAAAGTTTTGCTCTTGCTCTTACAAGACTCTACTGTAAGTTTATCTTTTAAATTAAGACAGATTTTCACCACAATGTATAATTATATATTTTATAATATTAACAGTTTGTCCTAGTTGCTGCATATTACTTTGTTAATTGAAGTGGGAAGAAAAGCAGAAATTGCATTCAGCTCTAAATAAAAGAGGAGAAATGCATTTAAAGTAAGAGATTTAAGAGAGATGATTTAAGGTAAGAGAGTAAAAAAAGTTGTCATTGTCAAGAAACAGCTTTAATAAATAAAGGAATTTCAGTGAATGAAAGGGCTCAGCATGGAGAGAAGTAACTGATTACTGTCCTGGATGGAGCAGTTGCCATACATTCGAGCAGTAAGTCATGACATTAATCTAACCTAAAGGTAACAAAAGAAGGAAAAAGTTTTTCTGCAATTTCCACATTATGTTATGTACCTTTGGAACTATTTCTGTGATGACAGAAGACTACACTAGTAATACAATACATAAGCTTCAAATGAAAGACCATAGTCAATAATCACACCAAGGGATTTACATCAAACGTTACTCAGAAAGCAATCAGAAAGCTTACTTCTGGCTGTATGCGCTTTGGGTAATTAAGTAGGAGAAAGTTAGTAAGCATCTACTGTCTAATCTCCTTTATACATTCATCAACTTTATAAAGCTGGTGTTTCTCATAAATACAACTGTGTGTCATCAACAGAACAGTGGAAACTAATACCATCAGTGTGACATCAGCAGTTTTTTAATTACTCAAACCATAGAGCCCTTCTGGGACCAACAGCTTGCCACAATACAGGTCACAGAGATCAGTGCTTAGGTAGGTGGTACGTGCCAAAGTAACATCCACATGGATGGCAGGACCCAAGGTTTCCCAGCAGAACATTGCCCAAAGCATGACGCCTTCTTCCCATAGTGCATCCTGGTGCCATGTGTTTCCCAGGTAAGAGACGCACAAACACCTGGCCATCCACATGATGCACATAAAAGAATATGTGATTCATCAGACCAGGCCACCTTCCATTGCTGGTGTGTTCGGTGGTGCACAGGGGTCAGCATGGGCACCCTGACTAGTCTGCAGCAATGTAGCCCTATGCACAACAAACTGTGATGCACTGTGTATTCTGACACCTTTCTATCAGAACCAGCATTAACTTCTTCAGCAATAGTAGCTTGTCTGTGGGATCGGACCACATGGGCCAGCTTTCAGGCTTCTATTTGCTCCCCACGTGCATGAATGAACCTTGGCCGCCCATGACCCTGTCGCCGGTTCACCATTGTTCCTTCCTTGGACCACTTTTGATAGATTCTGACCACTGCAGACCGGGAACACCCCACAAGAGCTGCAGTTTTGGAGATGCTCTGATCCAGTGGTCTAGCCATTACAATCTGGTCCTTCATCAAACTCGCTCAAATCCTTACGCTTGTCCATTTTTCCTGTTTCTAACATCAACTTTGAGGACAAAATGTTCATTTGCTGCCTAATACAGGGTGGGGCGCAGAAACTTCACTTTTTTGAAGGCGAATGAAAGAAAAATTGTTGCTGAGAAACAAAATGTATTTTTTGATAATGAAAGAACATAATTTCAATTTTCAAATTATGCTTTTTTAAACAAAATATCTTGAAGGTGGTGGCCACCCTTCTCTATGCACTGATGCTACCGATTACTGACGTTTCCCTCTACACGTTCCAACATGTCCACTGAAATTCGGGCTATTTCCTGCCGAATAACATTCTTCAGCTGAAGCAGGTTTGTGGGGCGATGTTTAAAAAACTTTGCATTCAAAAATTCCTGCATTCATCTCTAAATAGAAGAGGAGAAATCCATTCAGCTGGTGATTTAAGGTAAGAGAGTGAAATGTACTTGAAGGTGAACATAGAAAATAGATTTGAAATCCACCATTAGTATCAAGATTTTGTGATAAATACTGCTTTTCTTAGGACTGAGATTTTCTTGTGGTAGTGGTGATATTGTTTTTTGTCGTTGAACTTTAGAATAAACTTTTAGGTTGGTCTAATGTATAAAAGTGGCATGTGGATAAGAAAAAGAACACCTGTGTATCTGCTCACTATCTATCACTCATACACAAACCGGTCAAGAGATTTAGTTAACGATCAATGGCCTAAAAAGAAAATTTTAAATGCCCAGTAACACAATAAAATACATATACTTCTTACAAAAATCCTCATCAGAGCTTCATCAGTATTCAGTATTACAAAACTGCATAAAAAGACGCTTGAATAGTTGGTTCTATCGTCGGCTACTGCCCATAATTTTGGCCTAAATAAATGTTCCTTGCCTCGCAGCTAGCAGTATTTTCACTGTTTTTAAAAGATACACACCAGTTCATAAATATCTGGACACTGGCACACTGATTTTAAATTAAATAATGAATATGAGATCACACCTGCAGATTCTTCTTAATCTGAGGGTCATTAAAAATTAAATTAGGTAAATGGTGCAAGACTGAAAAGCTTTAAGGGACCAAAAGTAAATGGACAATTGGCTGCTGAGCTTTTCAATGGCCGAAAGAATGTATGAAGTGTTCATTTACAAAAACCGATAAACGCCATATTAAAAAAAAAAAAGAACTGTCGTTAATTATTCTCCACATATTTACATTTACATTTGGTAGGTTCTTTTCTGTTTCATTTTTGGACTTCTTACCAGTTGGGGGATAACCTGCCAGCAGTTGGTTTAATGGTTATGCCACTTTGGAGTACTCCAACACAAACCATCTGTAATACCCACAGAATCCAAGGAATGATCACAATGCAGACACATTGTTCAGTCAGGGGCCATGTGGACCCAGCCTCCATTTTCTTTTGGTCTGTAGATACCCCATCCTGGGACACAACATGTCCCAAGTAAGTCACTGAGAGTTGACAAAACTGGCATTTATCCAATGACAGCTTGAGCCCTTCATCATTTAAATATTCAAGTACCTTTAATGGTCTTGCCTCATGCTCTTCTAAGCACAACAATATCACAGAGATAGACTAAGACATTGAAAGGTAGCTGCTGCTCGTGACACCCTTTGCAGCATTCTCTCAAACTGATAGTAAACACACTGACACTGTGCATTTACATTCCTGGCATTTGCCCTTATCCAGAGCACTTATGATTTATCTCATTTTATACAACTGAGCAACTGATGGTTAACAGCCAGGCTCATGGGCCCAGCAGGGACAGCTTGGCGGACCTGGGATTCAAACTCACAACCATCCAATCAGTAGTCCATCACCTTAACCACTAAGCTACCACAATCACCATAGCTACACTTCCAGGGTGCAAAGTAACTGGTTTAGTTTGTGTGAACCACACAGTTCCTATTTATGGCTATTATCATTAGGTGAGAGTGCTGACAGCTCTTTCAAAACTTTTCCAAAGGCAGGATGAACATGCTTTGAGCTTATAAAGTCATCTCGCCCTTTCTCTTTACAGCTCTTTAACAGTCGCCTCACCATTGGTGTGTTTGTGGTAATGAGTACGGAGGCTTCATTTCTCACAATTGGGTTGGAACAAACCTATACAAGGGCATCAATGGCCTCAGTGACCCCTATATCAGATACCAAGAACTCCAGCTCAAGTTACAAATAGCCATCATAAGGGTAATCATTAGTGCTGAGACTCCATCTCTGACATTGAGTACAACAAACTACAGACATCTGTTAAATTCATGCAAAACAGCACAACATGTCCGGCTTTGTTGCTCGCCATTTCCTTCTTTTTCCCACTTTTTCAATTCCGTTTCATCCTTTCTTTGTTCCCCTTTCTAGATTCTAGCTCTTTCTTTTGCTTCTGCCCCTTAACTTCTCTTTAGAGAAAGAAAATCTATGAAATAAAGAGCATGAACACAAATGCACTGAACTTAAAGACATTCATGAATGTGTAATATATAACTTCTCAGTGCTCATGAACATCAGCTGAGTAAAGTACACATCTCTTCAATAGCCCTCAAAACCAAAAATAGAAAAATATAACATCTGATGTAAATCAGGTTATCACATAATGTTAGATTTTGCTGTATTTGGCTAAGCAGTGGTTTGGGTGACTCGCCAATATATTAGATTTCTCTAATATATAAAATAAGTAAGCTTGACCAGAGTTCTTGTGGCGAGAAGAATTTATTAAAGGTAGCAGTGTAGCGGGTCTCCAACAGCGGTTAGCTTGTTGGTCTTCAAAAAACCTTAACCCAAAGATCTGTCTGTGAGACAGATACAATCTCAGATAGATTGAGTGAGACAGATTTTTGTAGACTGAATGTCCTTTGTGAGTGTCACCTGGCCCAGACCCATCTCCTGTATGGGGCATCTTGATGAAACCCCCACAGACACAGTTGATTGTATCTGAGAGGCAGTCACAATGTAAATGTAATTGATTAATGATACTACACATAATCTTTCAATCCCCCTTTGATCATTTTTGACCACAAAACATACTTTTCATTAATCATGAATACAGCATTCTGTATACAGGCTCCATTACTTAAGATGACAGAATAAGAGTTCATGGTGAAATATGAATCCTCTTGAATGCGCAAGTCCTTTTTTTTATTTCGACGTTGCACTCTTGTGGAAGTGACGGATGTTGCTGTGCTCTGTGGATGTTCAGGCATGTCCATTTTGGTGGCCAGTGCAGTAGGGTCCAAGCATTGAATGTCTTTGCTTTTCCTCTGGAACACTGGAACACCTGCAATCACAAACAAGAGAAAAGGGAAATGTATCTTTCCAAAGAAAAGATTTTACATAAATCATGCTTAACTGCCAATAAAGCTGTCCCTATTTAATGCTGGCAGGGCACTATAGTGTTTATCAGTGGTGGAATGTTCATGTCTTTGTCCTCAGGTGACAAGCTAGAGCCTAAAAACCCTAGTCCCACTATATCTGGGCTCTGAAAAACACTATTGCCATCTATCGCTTTTCTTTAAGAGCATTAGCTAATTTGCAAGGGTTCCCATGAATCCATTAATTTTTTTCTGTCACCTTAACTGCTGCATTAGTTACTAAAAGAACCTGAAACGGACCTTCCCATCTTGATTTCAATGATAATCTCTATGGTTTGTGAACCATTACCCATTGACCAGGAATTAGATTAAGCCCCCCCATACGCAGATCATAGAAAACATTACAAACACATACAATACACACTTGCCTATTTACATGGCCATTTATGAATGCCGTCAGATTTTTATGGTTGACTGATCGTTGTGGGACCATCTCTTAACATGTTGTCAGTCTTTGGTTTCGTGGCAGAGCTTGTAAAATGAATCTCTGCATGGTCTCACCCAGTTAGAGGACCATGGGCCCTCAGGTTGGTAGTTCTTTACCATGACTTCATCTCTAATTTCAACTTTGTGATGATGCATAGCCTGATCAAAATACATCTTATATTTCTGACCATACCAAATTTGCTGAGTGGCATGGTAATAAATAGCAGGCAATGAGTTACACAATATTTTTGAGCTCCTTACTCAGTCTGTTTGCAGTAGCTGAATAGAATCAATTTTACATTTGTTGTCTTATGGGAAAATTAGCATTTTCTGGAAATATGTCCTTCTTTTCCACATGACTAACACACTGGGAGATTATTAGAGTCATAAGGGGGTAATATTTCCTTTCTTTCTCCAATAGCTTGGCCCTCATTTCTACAGGAATTGTAGAATCCTTGTGTCCTTTACCAGCATGCACAGCTGTAGTAGAGCGAATTGGTGCCATGGGAAATTTAATTGTACCGTCAGAGTACTGACCAAGGACTGACCGAGAATCTCTTTTTATGTTCTCATCGCTATTTTCACACAAATCTAGCATTTCTGCAAATTGGTTACACAATGTGCCACCAGATATCTTACTGGTGTTTTTCTCCATTGTGCCATTTTTTATCAGAAATTGACAAGCAACCTTTGCTTCCTTCAATTCATCAGACAGTGTTTCCATAGATGATCTAAGCATGCTACTGTTAGTTCTAAAAAGTGCAATTTCATTCTGCATCCCGACATTTTCTTCCTTCCAGTTCATTTCACTAGCCTGGAAATTTCTTTTAAAAATTAGCCCATCATCGAGTCTAGATTGAAGTTGCTCATTTTCAGCCTTTAATGCATGTAGAGTCTTCCTAGTGACTTTGTACGATGCAAAAACTGTTTGAAGCGTGTTGCCAGTTTTTCTTTTTTTTGTTACTAGGCATTTTGGGGTCATTTTCAAACTTAAAAACAGCCCACTCATATGGCTTATCAACAATGTTCTCTATTCTATCAAACATTCCCTGAGAGCCGTGCTTAGCTATATACTTAACAATCAGCTCTTCCATTTTCAGAAATTTTCACACACAACTTTAGTGACTAATCATTATCTAGTTACATTAAGATAAAATTAATTAATTAAACAACCACAATACATCAGGCTTTTTGCACTTGAAAGTCTTACTGCTTCAGACACAGCCAAACTCTGTCAGGCCTCAAGTCCAACTACAGTAACACTCACAGCTCAAAAACAATAACACTCACAAACTGTTTAAAATGTAACACTGTCACAGTACTTCGGTCAGAACCACACTACATCAGGTTTTTCTGTGTTATATTTTAAAATAGTCTACTTAGCCACAATACTTTGGGCTTAAAACTTCAGTTTAAAATGTTGTCACAGTACGTCGGACAAAACCACACTACCTCTGGCCATTTACACTCCTTGACTAGTGGCTACTGAATTAGTACCCAGTCAAGAATTCACAATTCTTGCAGCAACATCAGTCCCAATGCTTTCTATGGCTCATACAGTCTCTGGACAAATGGACAAAATTGTTTTTTACACAGTTCCTTCAGACATAAAGAGAAAGGACCAAGCTTCTGCTTCTACAATTTCTTGATGAACTGACTAAATTGTTTCTTGAACAAATCCTACAGACATAAAGAGAAAGGATCAAGCTTCTGCTTTTACAGTCTCTTGATAAACTGACTAAACTGTTTCTTGAAAAGTTTCTACAGACTCCAGACAACAAGACCAAGCCTTGAATTACATATCTATGGCTCCTACAGTTTCCTGTGAAAGGACTAAACCTCCTTCTTAAATGATTCTTACAGACTTATGAGGACCAAGCTATAAACTTTATTTCTATAGTATATTCCTACAGTCTCAGGAGAAGAAAATAACTGATTTAAAAGATTTCTACGGACTCAAGAGAAAGGCCTAAGCCAAAAATTCTTTAACAGTGGTTATTATGGCTACACTAAATACACCAAATGATCTGCTTACTTATGAAAGAGTGTTCTTTCACTCACCAAATTAGGATCTTTGAGAAAGGATCCAGTTGATTCAAATAACTTGTGCCCATAGACAGTCTGTTTATCTTCAACATAAAAACTGTAGAACCTCCAAGATTCTTCTGTTTACTTCTTGTTGCAGTTGGTTAGTTTTCTTCTTGTCAGTCTCTCCTGGCTGGCTCGCCAAACTGTCAGATTTCCCTAATACTTAAATTAAGTAAGCTCGACCAGAGTTCTTGTGGGGAGAAGAATTTATTGAAGGTATCAGTGTAGTGGGTCTTCAACAGCAATGTTAGCTTGTCGGTCTTCAAAATCCCATGTCTGTGAGACAGATCTTCATACCAGAATACAGAACTGTAAGGACCTACTATGTAGAGTACTCAGTACACAAAACTGAATGTCCCTTATTTGTGTCATCCGACCCACATCCATCTCCTGTATGGGCCATCTTGATGAAACCCCCACAGACAGAGTTGATTGTACAGTATCTGAGAGGCAGTCACAATATAAATGTATTTGCTTAATGATACTACACATAATCTTTCAATCCCAGCTATAAACAGTCATTCTCTCATCATCAAATTTTGACCTGTTTTTGGTCAAAATGTGGTCTGTTTCGAAAAGTTACCATTTCTGGGAAATAAAGAAACTTAATCTTCACCTTCTGACCAATCGTAATCAAGAATTTGACAGCCTTGTGTGGAATGATGTGGTTGAATATCCCTTTCTGCTTCTTCTTGTGTAACATCGTATCACCCAGTCTATATTCGAAATTCTGTATTAGAAAATATTCACCTAACTATTGTTCCTGTTTCATAAAGAGCTCCTGTATTCATGTTCTACATCCTGAGTTGAACTAAAAATGACCAATGTAAGCACTTGCTTATTTAACAAACAATTATAAGGCCATTTTCGGGAACTCCAAATCGCAATGTGAAACTACCTACAGTAATAGCTAGCTAAATGCTAGCTTTATGCTAGCTAAAAGGTGTGTCCCTCTGTCAGCAAATTAGCCATCTCTTAAACATGCCTTGTTGGTTGTATAAAAAAATTAAAGATTAATCAAACTGATAAACTGCTATTCAGCTCGTGTATTTCTGTTCATGCCCAGATTTATGGATAAAAACAAATGAAATGAAGAGTAACTTTGATAGGTACGTAGCTAATGAAACTTGCACAAGATTCTAAGACGTGCAAGAGGAATGGGCAAGGCTGATGATTAGATCTGCCTTGCAGGTGAGAGTTACTCAGGTTCAGGTTCAACCACTACCATCCCACATTTTCTCAAGCCTTATCTGCAGAATGAGTCCAAGCATGTCCTTTGAAGGTTTTAGTGCTTTGAGTATGGCAGTGCATTACTGACAGCATTACCTTGGGGGTGTTTCCAAGATCTCAGACTGCAGTTTATTTAATAATAACTTGAGTTAAAGCTACATGTGTCGCTTTAATATCTGCAGTCACTGTATACACTGTTCTTTGCACATTGTCTTGTTCATTGCACAAAGTCGGCCTATATGTTGTTTGTCTGCATTGTCCTGTCTTGTCTTGTCTTGTCTTCCTGTGCACTTCTGTTGTATGTCTAGTTCTTAAAGACTGCACCTTAAGTATAGTTTCATTTTTTAGTTTCATTTTAATTTTTAAATTATAGTTTAATTTTTTTATCTCTGTGTCAGCTCTATGTTTGTCTGCATCTCTGTACTTTGTCTGTGTTCTGTGTAGCACCTCTGGTCTAGGAAGAACGTTGTTTCACTTCACTGTGTACTGCATCTGCTATATATGGTTGAAGTGACAATAAAGCTTCTTTGACTTTGACTTTGACTAATTGTGATAGCATTTTAAAGACAACTGAAAGGTTTACATTTTTAATATACTAGCATAGAGCATAGACTGTGACTACTAGTTTTGTTTTTGCCCAATTAAGCAGTTAAACTTTGTCATATGAGTAATACAATTTAATCCCAATTACCATTAATTCTGTGGTAGATTTTACTGTAGGTATTAAATTTTTTTGCGTTGTAGTCATTAACCCAAGATGTCAGATGAGGATACAAACATCTGGAACAAGATGGAGGACTCTAGCTGTGTAACAACTTCGATAATAGTGTAGACAAATGTTTGTCATTTTTAGCCATAATTCTACCTCTCAGATGCGTTAGATTCCTTGTGACTTTTGTGCTTCTGAAGCTCCGTTTAGCATAACTGTGAAACACATTACATCTTATCATTCAGGATGTCTTCAGCGGGGTAAAGTGGAAAGGCATGAGTGAAGGCAGTGGTAAGAAATCCTCCATAGCTGAAAAAAAATAAAATGAATTAAACAAAAACATCTTGTCACTGTTCGCTGTATACAGTTAGCTTGTTGGAACTCAGAGCCCCCTCCGAGTGGACATATCACAGGGTGGAATT
This sequence comes from Hemibagrus wyckioides, assembly GCF_019097595.1. Taxonomy (NCBI): domain Eukaryota; kingdom Metazoa; phylum Chordata; class Actinopteri; order Siluriformes; family Bagridae; genus Hemibagrus; species Hemibagrus wyckioides. The sequence continues at coordinate 18,261,063 of NC_080736.1, read as the reverse complement.
TTAGATTGTGTCATTTTCTATTTTGTCCATAATCTTACCCAATAAACTCAATTAACTATAATTAATTAACAAATACTTAGCCAAAATAACGGAGATCTCAGTCAGCAGATGAGAAGGAGCAGGTTTCTTTATTCAGATATGCAGTCATGCATTTCTGAAGAGAGCAGCTGGTCTGATAAAACCCCAAGAAATTCCCCTCTACTTATACCCCAGGTGCCCCATGGCGCCTACTTGTCTCTAATTTGAATATTTCCAAAATATTTTGAAATATTTTGAATATTTTACATTTTATATTTTACATTTGGGTCGTTTCGACACACTGCTCCCCACAGATCATCTTGGCCTCGCTTGCTGCCTTCCACAACGATGTTTAAGTACCCTGATGTCTTCTTCTACGTTATTTTGACATTTCCTTATCTGCTTGATCCAGGTTAGATGGTTAGATGCGCTGCTATGTTTAAGTAAGCCTTGCAATTATGCTGTCTCATATCCTCCCCACTTCATCGCTGGCGTTCCAATGCTGTTGTTTACCATAGACTAGATCACACAGCCCTAACAGTCTTGGTGCCTGCAAAGCTTTATTTAAGATTACATAGTCACACGATATGCACCTCACTCAGCTGTAACTTCTAATGTTTTCTCTTTTTCTATGTCCAGTCTCAGTGTGGATATTATACCAGCACGCTAATATTAATGGTTCTGCATGATTATTATAAAGGTTATACTTGATTGTTATAGACTTGTATTAATCAAAGCAAGCCAGCTATTTAATTAATAGCTAAATAATTTAGATCGATAGATACTACTTTTAAACAGAATATTGCTAAATTAAAGCTAAGTATATTACTTTTAGGCCAATTCAAAGCTAGGTATGTAATTCTAAGCTAGGTATACAATTTCTCTCCGACAAGCTCACTGAGATACTGTCAGGTTTGTTTAGAGTTTCAAATTTCATTGGGACTTTAAAAACTTTATTTCCACTGTTTGTGCTAAATTGGTGATTTTGATATTAGTATATATTATATTAGTTTCTTAAACTGAACAGTTTGAACCCTTGTATGGACACAGCTTTGATTTTCTGCACTTTGTTGTCCTGAAAACAGTGACTTGTGCTGTTAACATAAAAATAAATTAATCCTGCGGTTCCACTTTTCTTTTTCCACAGATGTTTTTAGTCATACTGGTCCAACTGCTGATGCACAATGGTGAGAGATTAACACACACCTCTGAAAAACAGTGTGATGATACACGATCCAGCAGGAAGGGGAGGGCACTGGTTACTAGTAGATTTCACCTACATTTGATTTCTTGTGTATTCATGTTGTTCTTTCAGTGTTGGTGCAGAGCACTGAGACTCGTGAAGCCTTCATAAGTGATACAGTCATCTTACCGTGTTCCATCGACCCCACTGCAGCAGGTGGGGATGTGATTTGGCGAGATGAAGAAGAAAAAACGGTAGCTGATATCATCATGGGTAAAGGAGATTTTTCTGACCAGCACCCAGAATACAGAGGCAGAGTTCAAACTTTTCCAAATGAGATTGCAAAAGGAAACTTCTCCATCGTGCTGAGTAATGTGAACACCACAGACTCGGGAATTTACACCTGTTACGCCCCTAAACCTGTTCAGAGAGTAGAACTGAGAGTTACATACAAGAGATCATCTTTTCAACAGCACACAGTCATGTACAGTTTTGATTCTAAAAGGCAGTGGTGTTAATCTAACCTGACCTTTTAATGTTCATGATTACTATGGAGAATTCTGTATGTCTGGAACTGTGGTGAGTTTAATAATGACAAGTCAAGTCAAGTCAAGAAGCTCTTGTTGTCATTTCAACCATATATATAGCTGACACAGTGCGTAGTGAAATGAGACAAGGTTTCTCCAGGCCCCTGGTGCTACATAAAACAACATAACAACAGAGCTACAGATTCATGTCAGATTAACACATCATATAGGAGGGATTCAAGATATCCAACAACAAGGTTCTGGCAGTGTACAAAATTTTAGATAAAAATTTCAGTGTGTTATCAGTGCTGTGACACTCATCTAAAATTGGCCAACAGGAGGACAGCAAAAAAAAAATAACGTTTTGTTAATTATTATTTGTTCATTTTAAACGATAAAAAACCCCCCAAAAATGATTATACATTTAATATACTAAAGATCACTGATAGGTCAAACTTCTGCAAAGTCTTCTGCCAGCATTTCTATTAGTGACATGGCAAAGCACATTGTTATCACACCTCTTCCTGTGTTTGGTTTAACAATTCACCTAAAGGTTGGAATCAGCTGCAGAACCCAGTCTCCACACTGCAGGTCAGTGTCTGTGTAGGTCACTTTTGCTTTTCTGTTTCACTTACACATCCAGCAGCAAGAGTTTGTGTGATTGTTTTTTTTTTTTTTTTTGTATCTCAGTCAAACAAAGTAATTGGTTTCTTTTTGTATTTGTTTTTACAGTACATCCAGTAAAAAATGGTGGTGATATGAGCAGAGCAAGCAGCGTGTTCCTGCTGGGGTTCAGCCTATGCTACAGTTTGGCCTTTTTAAGACAACATAAACCTCAACCTGTATGTAAGTGCAGTTGCAAGGAAAAAACGAAGGTTATGAGAAAACCCTTCATACAATCATTTTCCTTTTTCCAGCTTTCACATTACCAACAATCCAAACAGATAGTATGTTAGTGACATAGTTATGTTCTATATTTTTTGTTCCTTAACTCTTTTTCAAACCATAGATTGTAAACTCCTGCCCTCTAGAAGTTGTTGTTGTCACTGACTGTTGGATTTTTCTTTCTACAGTGTTCTTTCATCAGCTTCTGCTGTTTTTCATGGCCGATCTTTTTGGTGTCTGTTGCTCAGTACACTAGTGGTTTCTTTCTTTTTCTTTCTGGCGAACATGCTGGATCTTGTTTGTGGAAACATCTCCGGCACATACCATTGAGAGTGACTACTCCAGTTACATCTCTGTTATACTAATTCCAGTACCCAGACTGCTCATCAGATGCTCCAAACTGGTTCTGTGACAGTGAGGTCTTCCTTCCAGATGGGCTGGACTAGACAACTGGTAGAGTGCTCAGGAAATGTGCAGACCAGCTAGTGAATGTCTTTAATTACATTTTTAATGATTCCCTTATAAGCGCTGTCATTGCAACCTGCTTTAAAACCACCACCATCATCCCCGTGCCAAAGAAGTCTTCAGTTTCATGCCTCAATGACTGTCACACTCACACCCATCATCGTAAAATGCTTTGAGAGGCACATGAAGACCCGTTTGCCACCCTTACTGGACCCTTTGCAGTTTACGTCCCAATCGCTTCACAGACGATGCCATTGCCACCATCCTCTACCTGAACCTTACACACCCGAACAAAAGGACACTTGCATACGAATGCTGCTCATAGACTTCATTTGAACACAATCCTCCCTCAGCACCTGATTGAAAAGCTGAGCCTGCTGGGCCTGAACACGTCCCTCAGCAACTGGATCCTTGACTTCAAACCTAACCAACAGTATCAAAGCCAAATAACGAAACCTTTATTTTAAAGTAAAATAGCAATTTGCCTTAAGCTCTCTCTGTTAAAATGTGTAGTGTTAAAGCTTAAAATGCTGTCACAAGTTTCTAAATATTTAACCCAGCATTAGTTAAAAGAACAGCACATGTTTTTTTGCTGTGTATGAGCATGTGAAGTGAATGCCTATTAAAAGTTTGCCATCCTTGTGTAAAAGCGTTGTTGTGGGTATGAACACATGCAATGAAACAAGCACACAAACTTCACTGCCTCCAGTTTTATAAAGAAAAGGCAACATCTTGAATGCCTCAGCATATAACACCATTCCCTTTCTTATGTGTAAACAATACACAACATATTTTCATCTTGATAAAGTCCTCATTCACAATTCATACTGTATCCCTGAGTGGGTGAGAGAGGGAAATGCTGGAGGATGCTGGAGACAGGTGAGTTCAAACTCAAGCAAAAAGTTTGAATTAAATTGATTTTACGTTTCAGAGGTTTATTAACAGGTCTGTTGTATTACAGGTGTGTTAAACTTGGCTGTGCCCTCCATTCACAAACTGCTGGTACTGTTTTGTGTCACCAAAACCTCCAAATAAGTGAAGCAACAGAATCAGACAAAATTCAGTCAATGTCATGATACAGCTGTAACAAATAATATCAGGGAAGGACATTGCAGTCTGAAAAGGATTCTTGTCTAGCATCTTCTCTATTTAGAATAAGGATAGCTTTCTCGCTAGCGGTTGCTTTTTCTTAAATATTGCTTTAATACAACCGTTTTATAACTATATGTAATTAATAATATACAGGCAAATAATGTTACTTTTGCTTTATGAACAGAAATAGATTTCAAAGAAGCCACCCCCACTGATAGCCCTGTCGGCTAGCCGGCTAGCCGTCTCACAGTGTTTTTTATATTTCACTTAAAGATACCGTCTGGCTTTCCTTTGAACATCTTCAGCTGACAAGATTTTCGTTTTAATGTCAGAAGTTTATGAGTAATGTATTGTCTGCCATGTCCTGTGGTGATGTTACTAACTCTGCTCAAGTATTTACTGTAGTTTTTGTTGCTAGAAACCAAGGTGAAAGTATAGATTTAAAAAGACAAGTAGGAGTTATAGTAACCTCTTAACTCGTAGCTATAATCAGGGGAAACAATAATTTAGCCAGTTAGCTAGTATATGCTTTTAAATAGTTTTATAGCCAAGTCACACAGATGATTTGAAACTTTACAATTACACTTTTTCCACAAGAATTACCTATATGTTTGTTTATTAGCACATTTCTTTATCTGGCAGTAATAGTTATCTGATAGAAGTGTACTGGATTAATACATAGTCATGTGTTTACTTCTGCTGCCATCTAGTGGACACATAATGTATGGATTACAATGGATTATTGTGTAATGATTAATGGCTTAAAATGCCCAGTAACGCAATAAAATACTTCTTACAAAAATCCTCATCAGAGCTTCATCAGTATTCAGTATTACAAATCTACACACAGGGACACTTACATAGTTGGTTCTATAGTCGGCTACTGTCCATATTTTTGGTCTAAAAGTTTCTTTTCTCGCAGATAGCAGTATTCACTGTTTTTAAAAGCTTCATAAATATCGGGACATTGACACATGATCTTAAATTAAATAATGAATATGAGATCACACTGCAGATTCTCTGCCTTAATCTGAGGGTCATTACATCTAAATCAGGTAAATGGTGAAAACATTTTTTAGATGAGACTGAAACGTTTAAAGGGACCAAAAGTAAATGGACAAGCTGTTCAATAGCCAAAAGATCTCAGAAAACAACTGTGGTGGAGGACAAAATAATTATTTTCCAGGTGTAGAAAAAAAACACTTTACAACAGATGGTCAAATGAAGATCCTGTGTTAATGTTAACAATCAAGAGAAGGCTTCACCAGAGTCATTTTTTTTTTTTTTTTGGTAAAAAAGAAAAGAAAAAGGATTTATTACAAGATGTGTGTGGAAGAGGGAGTGTAGTTGTGCGCCGGTTTGTCAATGGAAATCGGAACCCGTGTTTTTTTCTGCTTTTGTAAAAACTTCCCAGTCCGCAATGAGCATCAGCTGAGTAAAGTACACATCTCTTCAATAGACCTTGAAACCAAAAGCTGAAAAATATGTGATGTAAATCAGGTTATTACTTAATTAAACAAAACATAATTCATTATAGAACACTAGTATAAAAACTGATGTTGTTATGACTCAAGATGCTGAACATTACCGCAAAGCAGTACGTTTATTGCACTTGAACATTTTAATCATAAGAAAAAAACTTGCTTATGTAAAGCATGTAGAAAACAAAATGTAAAATTCGACAATTGGACATTCACTTCCTGGTTAGTACTCCAAAGTGAATTATTCCAAAGCAATTTGCCAACAATTTGATATAATAAAGATCAAAATAAACGCTCCATACAGCCGTTCATACATATATTTAATGTGCGTTTAAATCCAATGAAATATCTGTGAAACTCATAGTTTCTGTTCTGACATGTTACAGCAGCTATAAATAGTCATCATCACATTTTGACCTGTTTTTGGTATGTTCAGAAAAGTGAACCTTGAGTAAAAAACTTCTGACCAATCAAAATCAAGAATTCCACAAACTTAACGTTTTTCTTTTTTCGTTTTAATTTGTTTATTATTATTATTATTATTATTATTATTATTATTATTATTATTATTATTATTATTATTATTATTATTATTGTTATGCCATACGTCAGAAATAGCAATATCAAAAACAAGAGAGGACAAAATATATTTAAAAAAAAATACCAGATAGAAAGTAAAATAAATTAATTAATTTAAAAACAAACAAATTATTTAATTTATTTGTTTATTTATTTATTAATAACAAAAACCAGAGGAGGGGGTTATACAAGGTTAAACATTAAAACAATTTTTGACTTGTTTTTTTATGCCCATCAAAGACAAAACGTAAGAATTATAATCAACCAGAAAAATTGACAGTAGTGGGTTCTTACACAAAAATTGTACATTTTAATATAAGTGTGAATCAGGTCAAGTCAAGAAGCTTTTATTGTCATTTCAACAATATATGGCTGAGGAGGTACATAGTGAAATGAGACAGTGTTTTTCTTCATTACCCTGGTGCTACATAAAACAACATAACAACATAGAGCTACAGATTCATGTCAGATTCACACATCATAAAGGAGAGATTCATTCATGCCAGTAAACAGACAGTGTGCAACTTTAGGTGGCTTTCTGCAGAACCTCCTGAATGAAGATCAATTTTGATTCCATAACTTACACTACAAAAGTCAAAAACCCAGAGTTGTTTTTGCTTGTACCTGTCTGTAAGATTAAATTACCATCCTGGGATTTGCTGTCACAGACAGACATTGCACATTTTAAAGAATTTACTCATTCTTTAATTCAAATCAGTTTGATACTCATATCATTTTTAAATGACCAATTTGATGTGGTTTAGTGCCATTGCTACTGTATCAAAGATGTCGACAATTCTGGCAGCGTGCAAAAATGTTCGATAAAAATTTCCATGTGTGATCGATGCTATGAAACTCATCTGAAAAAGACCAACAAGATTACAGCTAGTGGACAAAAAATGTTTTGTTAATTATGACCATTTTTAATGAAATTCATCTAAATTTAAATTAGCGTGTGTAACAGCAGACTCGGGAGGCAGAGAGAGAATCCAAAATCACTTTTTAATTATTTAAATAACTGAGGTTGCAGAAGAAGAAATGAAACTTAAACTCAGGCAAATAGGTAGGCAGGTAACGTAACTTAGGCAACAGGAGATGCAGGCAGACAGAACAGAAACACGCACACGGCATACTAAATAGTCTTAATACTCGCCGCTGTCCTCGGCGAGTAAACGCTTTAAATACACGCCATGAGATAGAGTGCAGGTGGAGGTGATTAAAAGTCAGGTGATTGTGAGCGCGGGAGCATGGTTGAAGTTGGCGTGCTCGTCACAGTAACGGGCGTCTCCAGACGTCCGAGAGCGACGACAGGGGCGACCACAGCCTCTGGGAGCGGGTCGATCTGGGCGGCGCTGATGGAACTCAGCGAGCAGCACTGGATCGAGGATGTCATCTCGGTCCACCCAAGATCTTTCCTCGGGACCATACCCCTCCCAGTCGACTAGATATTGCTAGAGTTGTCTGCGTCGATCTCGGGCGGCAACGAGATCTCGGGCTCTGTGGAAGGATAGAGAACAGTGTTAGAATAAGGTTTGAGGAGAGAAACATGGAACATGGGAGAGATCTGGTAGCGCGCAGGGAGAATGAGCTCATACGAGACGTCATTAATACACCTCCGGACGTCGAAGGGACCGATGTAGCTGGGACTGAGCTTTCTACAGGGGAGTTTGAGGTGGAGGTCTCGCGTAGAAAGCCAGACTTGATCACCTGGCTGGGCGTCTCCCTGCACCTTGTGTCAGCTTGCATCTTCTGCCGGTGGATAGCACGGCGCAGGTGGACATGCGCCAATGCCCAGACCCTCTCACTCTCTCGGAACCAGAGGTCGACGGATGGTACTTCAGTCGGTTTGCCGGACCACGGGAACAAAGGTGATTGGTAACCGAGTATGCATTGAAAGGGAGTGAGCCCCGTGGCTTCTTGACAAAGGGAGTTTTGCGCATACTCAGCCCAGGGCAGGTATTGGTTCCAATCACGTTGGTGGTAACAGCAGTACGCTCTGAGGTAGCGCCCGATCTCTTGGATCTTTCTCTCCGTTTGGCCGTTAGACTGCGGATGGTAACCTGAAGATAAGCTCACTGATAACCCTGGCTGTTTTAGGAACCCACGCCACACCCTGGAGGTGAATTGGGGCCCTCTGTCCAATACAGTGTCCTCAGGGATGCCAAAATGCTTGAACACTTGGTGGAAGAGGGCTTTAGCTGTCTCCATGGCTGTGGGCAGGCCCTTAAGGGGTATGAGCTTGCATGCCTTAGAGAACCGATCTACCATGACGAGGATGGTGGTGAAGCCGTCTGACGTGGGTAGATCGGTGATGAAGTCAACTCCAAGGTGAGACCATGGTCAGTGGGGAATCGGGAGTGGCATGAGTTTCCCTTCCGGTAGAAGGTGCGGCATGGAAATGACGGCACAAACGGAGCATCCTTTCACGAACCGGTTAATGTCACTGATCATGTTTGGCCACCAATACCTGTTTTGGATGAGTGAGAGGGTGCGCTGTCTGCCCGGATGGCCAGAGCCCAGTGAAGCGTGTACCGAGTCCAGGAGAGCAAGACGAAGTGATGTTGGAACATACGTTTTGTCTTCTGGACCTCCCGGCGGAGCAGGTTCTACGGTGGTGGCGGCACGGATATCCTCATCCGGGAAAGCGTGTCGGCCTTGGTGTTTTTATTGCCAGGGCGATAGGAGACCGTGAATCTGGTAAAGAAGAGCGCCCAGCACGCTTGCCGCGGATTAAGGCGTTTGGCCTCTTTGAGGTACTGAAAATTTTTAGAGTTTTATGTGATTACCTCAAAGGGGTGAATAGCCCCTTCCAACCAGTGCCTCCACTCCTCCAGTGCCAGTACTTAATGAAAAATTTCAAGATTTTGTGACAAATACTGTTTTTTCTTAGGATTGAGATTTTATATAGTGGAGATATTGTTTTTTGTTCTTTTGTTCACTCCTACACAAACCAGTCAAGAGATTTAGTTAATGCCGGAACATCAGAATTAACAAATGTAAATCTCAGTGTCTGTGGTAGGGTTGTTGATGTCAGACTGATTTGAGTATTTCAGATACTGCTGATCTCCCAGGGTTTCCTTGTTGATGAGAAAGGTCAGGGAGAATGGTCAGACTGGATTGACCCGACAACAAGCTTATCAACAAGTCTGATTGAGAGAATCTGACAGGAAGAATGAGGAAACTGACCAAGCTCAGGTGTGCAAAGCTTGTAGAGAATTAGCCAAGAACACTTGAAGCTGCCAAATGTGTTTCTACACAGTACTGCATCAGGAGGATACCATCATCCACTGCATCATGTGACTATTAAAGGAGAGATTATAGTTCTTGATTTTTTATAAATTTGCAAAGATATCTAAAAAATATTTTGCTGTGTCCTTATGGATTATTGTGTAACGATTAATGGCTTAAAAAGAAAATTTTAAATGCACAGTAAGAATAAAATACATATACTTCTTACAGATATCCTCATCAGAGCTTCATCAGTATTCAGTATTACAAATCTACACACAAGGAGACTTAAATAGTTGTTCTATAGGCGGCTACTGTCCATATTTTTGGTCTGAATAAAAGTTTCTTGTCTTGCAGCTAGCAGTACTTTTACTGTTTTTAAAAGATACACACAGGTTCATAAATATTGGGAGACTGACATTCTGATAATAATAATTAATGAATATGAGATCACACTGCAGATTCTCTGACTTAATCTGAAGGTCATTAGATCTAAATCAGGTAAATAGTGCAAGAATTGTAGATGCGACCAAAATGCTTTAAGGGACCGAAAATAAATGGACAATTGCTCAGCTGTTCAGTGGCCAATAGACTACAGAAACTGTGGTGGAAAACAGAAGAATTCTTTTCCAGGTGAAGAAAGAACACTTTACAACAGCTGGTCGAATGAAGATCATCCTCCTGTGTTAAAGTCAACAATCAAGAGAAGTCTTCACCAGAGTAATTTTTTGTGGTAAAAAGGATTTATTATAAGATGTAATACAAGTGTGTGGAAGAGGGAGTTTAGTCGAGCGTCGGTTTGTGAGTGGAAATTGGAACCTTTTTTTTCTGCTATTTAAAGACTTTAAACTTTAAACTGGTTGGACATATTGAAGGAATACACTTCTTACTCTGAGAATGGCAGACTGACTGAGAATTCTTAGAATGAAATGGTGCTTGCAGCAACAAAATGACTAAAGAATGAATAAATAAACAAAAATATCTAGACATCAGGAACAGGCTCCAGGATATATCTGATGAGCTTTACTAAGCTAGACTCGATAAGGATCAAGACATGCTTTCTGTCCCAGAGGGAGGATGTGATCTCAGTGAAGGCTTACTTCCATTTTCAGGTCTCAATCAGATCACTGGCAAGTTTGCCATCTGACTGTCCACTACATAAACAATAGAAACCTGCGATCTATTTTCCGGGTAACCCCAAATTCTGTATAAAAAATCTATTTCCAGGTAACATCTGAGAGAAATGGATCTTTTGGTCATACCTCCACTTGTTTCCCCTCATTCTGCTTGGTGGCAACAGATTCTGTATGTTCATATGTAGCTTTCAGCTCCTTTTTCATTTCAGTCATATACTTGAGGTAAGTGGTATGTGGTGTACCATCACTGGATGTCCTAAAACATAAGATCTTGCCTCATGCCCAAACATTAGGTAGTAAGATAAAACGCATGGCATTATTGAGTGTGCATGAACAAGATGCAGGAACATGAGGTCCAATGTGTTGATTCCATCTTTATTTCTTATATATTTCTAGATTTCCAAGTATGTCTAGAATGCCCTATTAAAGCTCTCGTGCTGGGGATCTCCTTGAGCATGATAGGGCATGGATCTTGATTTCTCAATCCCAAGCATACTCAACAAATCCTGGATCAGACGACTTTCAAAGACTCTCCCCTGATCACTGAGCATCCTTAGATAGCATTTATATAATACATAAAAATATAAATCGAATACAAATAAACAACAGTAGAATAGAATAAGAATAGAATGAGCAGAATAGTGATAGTAAAATGTACAGTGAGATGGGTGGATGAATGTGGACAGAATATAGATATAGTTGAAGTTAAAGTGTCATGTGCAATGGTGTGCCAGTCCTGAGTTAAAGTGACTTGTGTGTAAAGTGACTGTGTGCTGTACATGTAAATATGTGCTGTGCCAATAGTCTGCAAATTATCACTGAGATCAGGACTACAGGACGGAAGTAGTTGAGGCAAGTGGGCTGGGGTTTCTTCGGGACAGGAAAAATGTTGGACTGTTTGAGGGGACTATAGACTGTTCCAGGGAGAGGTTGAATATCTCGGTGAACACCGGTGCTAGCTGGTCAGCGCAGGCTTGCAGAACCCTACCTGTGTAGTTTCCTCCCATAGCACCACCTGGCTTCCTTCACCACTCTGCATACACTGTAAGATGTAGCATTGTACTTGTCCATGTTTTCAGTGGTGAGCCCCACGTGGTAGGCAGAAGAGTAGGGTCTCAAAGCATCGTGGATAATTTTATCCACCCATGGCTTCTGTTTGGGAAATGTTCTGATGACGGTTTTTTGAACTGTATCATCCGCCAGTTTCCCGATGAATCCCGCCGCCCCTTCCATAAACATGTTGACGTCATCAGGGGTGCGCCTGAACATGTCCCAATCTGTGTCATCTCAAGTGTCCCTGCAGATCTCCTCCCTCTGAACCAGAGCTTCCTGGCATGAGGCAGATGGTGGCTTTTTCCAAATGGTGGACATGATTGTGCCTTGTAGCTGTCCTTGAACGGTGTGTAGCTGTGGTCTAATGTCCTTTAGCACCTTTCTGTTATATGCTGGAAAAGGTTTGACACTGTGCGCTTGAGTTTGTTGAGGTTGTTAAAGTCCTCCGTCCACAAAGAGAGCAGCGTCCCGGTGATAGGTCTGGTGTTGTGTAAGAGCCTCATGTAGGTCCAATATTGGAGTGTTCGTGTCCGCTTGAGGTGGAATATAAACAGCGCTGACTGTGACCGAGCTGAATTCCCGAGGACAATAGAAAGGCCGACATTTGATGGTCAGGAGTTCCAAATTGGGTGTGCAGGAGCATGAAAGAGGTACAATGTTTGTGCTGTCGCACCAGTTGTTGTTTACTATCAGACACACTCTACCCCGACTCCATTGTTCTGTCCAAGAAGAAGAACTTGGTTGGCTGGATGGCGTTATCCGGTTCTGTTGGGTTCAGCTATGTCTCAGTGAAGCAGAGAAGGTTGCAGTTCCGAATGTCCCTCTGGAACTTATCCCTTGCCCTGAGGTCATTGAACTTGTTTTCCAGAGACTGGACATTGGCTAACAGGATACAAGGTAAGGGTATGCATGTGCCTTCAGCCTGTTCCTGATGCCGGCTTGTTTCCCTCATGGGTGCCAGTACAGGTCGCCTCAGGATGTCACTCAGCCAGGATGAGTCCGGGTTTAAAAACGGGGAAAGGTGAGTCGATTGTAGATCAATAGATATAAGAGTGTCTCTGTCATATATTATGATGACCATCTTGTGAAAATAAACTGGGAGAGATGACTATAAATACAAAAAATGAACCAAAACATATAAAGTGTAGTAAGTTGAATTAAAGGTAAAGTAAAGCAAACTGATGGATTGGCGTTCAGTCCATGGTGTATTTCCGTTCGTGCCCAGACTTACAGAAAAAAACAAATGAAATAAACAGTAACCTTGTCAGGTATGTAACCATTGATACTTGCAAGAGATTCTAGCTCGTGCGTGAGAAATAGACATGGCTGATGATTAGATCCGCCATGCAGAGTTACACAGGATCAGATTTATATTCAACCACTACCATCCCACATTTTCTAAAACCTTATCTGCAGAATGAGTCCAAACATGTCCTCTGAACTTTTTAGTGTCTGGAGTATGGTAAAGGCAGTACATTACTGACAGCATTACCTTAGGGGTGTTTCCAAGATCTCACACTACAGTTTAGTTAATAATAACTTGAGTTAAACTACTTGTAACAGATGACATGGTAAAGACAACTGAAAGGCTTACATTTTTAACATACTAGCGTAGCTGTGACTCAATGCTGTGAAAAAATGCTGCTTTGAAATATACATGGTTTAAAGTGTGCCTTTAATCACTATTGGTGTCAGACAGCAGTTAGTGTTCTGGGCAGTACGGTGTAATGGTGTATCTAGAAAATGTTTTGGAGATATTCTTGTTTAACTTTTAAAATTTGTATGTGCCCTTTAATAGTTTCATCTTGGCCCACTTAATTAGTTTATTAACTTTATCATGTAAGCAGTATCATTTAATCCAAATACCATTAATTCTGTGGTAGATTTTTACAGTAGGTATTGAAATTCTCTGAGTTGTACTCATAAACCCAAGATGTCGGATGATGAATAGTGTAGACAAATATTGTAATGTTTTTAACCATAATTCTACCACTCAGATGCGTCAGATTCCTGATGATGACCTGATGACTCTGTACAACCCTCTGTGCTTCTGAAGCTCAGTTTCGGATGAAATGTTCAGCATAACTGTGAAACACATTCCGTGGTATCACCGTGGTAAAGTGGAAAGGTGTGATTGAACGCAGTGGTGAGAAATCCTCCATAGCTGAAAAAAAAATAAAACAAAAACAATTTGTTACTGCTCTCTATATATAGTTAGCTCAATAACTAGCTCAAAGGTTTGTTTAGATTTTCAAGTTTCATTGGGACTTTAAAACCTTTATTTGCACAGTTTGTCCTAAAATAGTGATTTTCATAGTTTCTGAAACTGCATAGTTTGAACCCTTATATAGACACAGCTTTTTTTGCAATTTGTTGTCCTGGAGACTGTAACAGTGGCTTGTGCTGTTAACATAAGATAAATTAATCCCGCTGTTCCACTTCTCTTTTTCCACAGATATATTTATTCTTCCTGTTTCAAATGCTGATATACAATGGTGAGAGATTAACACACCAGTGTGATTTCATTGGTGATACACGACCAACAGGAAGGGGAGGGCACTGGATACTACTAGATTTGATTTCTTGTGTATGCATGTTGTTCTTTCAGTGTTGATGCAGAACATTAAGAGCCATGAAGCCTTTGGAGGTGATACAATCATCTTACTGTGCTCCACTGACCCCACTGCAGCATGTGGGGATGTATTTTAGTGAGATGAAGAAGACAACGTGATAGTTGATATCGTCATGGATAAAGAATATTTTTTTAAACCAGAACCGAGAATACAGAGACAACTTTTTCAACTGAGACTGCAAACGGAAACATCTCCACCGAGCCAAGAAACGTGACTCTCTGACTCAAGAATTTACACCTGTTACACCCCTAAACCGGTTCAGAGAGTAGATCTGAGACTTAAAGGTTTGTATCGTCTTTTTAATAGCACACATTCATGTACAGTATTCTAACCCAATCTAACCCAACATTTTAATGTTTATGATTATTATGGGGAATTCTGTAATTCTGGAACAGTGTTGAATGTGAAAATGGTTTGAGGCTGAGAAGGAAGGATTCATTCCGTGTCCAGTAAACAGACAGTGTGCAAGTTTAGGTGGATCTGTGCAGAACCTCCTGAATGAAGATAAATTTTGATTCCAAAACTTACACTACAAAAGTCAAAAACCCAGAGTTGATTTTCCTTGTACCTGTCTGTAATATTAAATTACCATCCTGGGATTTGCTGTCACAGACAGACATTGCACATTTTAAAAAATTGACTCATTCTTGAATTCAAATCAGCATTTTTAAATGAACAATTTGATGTGGTTTAGTGCCATTGCTACAAAAGATGTCGACAACGAAGTTCTGGAAAAAAGTTTGATAAAAAATATCAGTGTGATCGATGCTATGAAACTCATCCAAAATTGACCAGCTGGATTACAACTACAAAAATGGTATGGTAAAATTTTGTTAATGATGATCATTTTTAATGAATTCATCTAAATTTAAATTAGCGTGTCTGAATCGCCATACAGTGAATATAGAAAGATCACTGATAGGTCAAACTTGGAAAAATTCTAAACATTTTTTACAATAACAAAATCTTAGTTTAGCTAGCCAGCATTTCTGTTAGTGACATGGAAAGGCACGTTTGTTTCTACAATGCTTTTGTTTGTTTCACCGGAAATGTTACCGCCTTCCAATCTCAAAAGGTGGGAATCATTTGCAGAAAGAAAACTGTATTCTTGCAATTCAGTCATGTTTGAAGCACATAAGTTCAATCACGTCATCATAATATAATATAATGGAAAATGTTGAGTGGTTTGAGGAGAGAATTGTTTGAACAAGTTTAATATATACATGTGTATATAAACATGTATTTTATAATGTTAATAGTTTGTCCAACTTACTGCATTTTAACTTTGTTTACTGAAGTGAGAAGAAGAGCAGAAACTGCATTCAGCTCTAAATAAAAGAGGAGAAATCCCTTCAGCTGCTGATTTAAGGTAAGAGAGTAAAAAAAATTTCAAGTTGAACAAAGAAAATGTTTTGTGTCACCAAAACCTGTCGAAATTCACTCATTGTCAAGAAACAGCTTTAATAAATACCGGAATTCCAGTGAATGAAAGGGCTCGTGTCCAGAAGTTTCTCTCTAGCGGTTGCTTTTTCTTAAATATTGCTTTTATACAACAGTTTTATAAATAAGAAATTAATAATATAGAGCAAATTACATTTCTGACATATGGACAAATAATGTTATTTTTGCTCCGGGAAGAGAAATAAATCTCAAAGAGTCCACAACCACTGACAGTCCTGTCAGCTAGCTGGCTAGCAACCTTACATTTCCGTTAAAGATGCCTTCTGAAATGATTTCGAAGGAACACACTTCTGTCTTAACAGAGCAAGTCACTTTATTCTCGATGAAAAATGAACATAATCACAGAACTCAACATGTCCAATTAACCCCATAACCACTACGTAATCGCGTTTTCTTAAAGGTATACACCCATTACATCTCCCCTTTTCATTTCTTTTTCTCTATGAACAGCATTAAATATGCCTAAATATTTCTCGTTAATTTTAATACATTTTCAACTACATTTAACAAAACAACTGTCCTAATTGTCTCAATGTTTACTCCAACTCCTTTGAGGGACATTATTACTAATGTCTATTAAACCTATATGACTAGCATATTTTCCTTCTTCTTTCCTCTTTTTTTCACAAATCTAGTCTGTCCACTGGTTTACTAATTCTGCCAGATTTAGTAAAACAGTCCTGTTTGTGTCTTTGGGGGTGGAGACAAAGTCGCCCTTGTGTTCACTGTAGACTCAGGCCACTGTTCATATGATTGTTCCATTTGGACCAGAGCTTGACTTCCTCTAGCTGAGGCAGGGATGAGCTGCAAGTGTCGTCGCTTACGCCGCAGAGTTGTCCCTTGATGTTTCTCAATAATGAAAGATCGAGGAGTTGTACTCTCACCTGTGACTACAGCAGCGGTTCCCCAGGTCTTTTGATGGTCTAACGAGCATGGCATCACCAGACCTCAGTAATGGTAAGGGTCTAGCTCCGTGGAGACGATTAAAGTAGAAAGCTTGCTTTTGCTTTTCCATGGAATCTTTTCTCCTTACATCTTTCAGATTTGGCCACTGAGGCCAAATAGTCTGACACAAAAGGTAAGTGTGCATGTTGTGCTCACACAAATCAATAGCTAGCCTTTTCCAAGGCCTGTCTGGAAGTAGAGAGAGGGGGTAGAGACGAAAAAAAATTAAAAATTAAAATTTTTATTTGTCACATACACAATTGTACACAGTATGATATGCAGTGAAATGCTTACACGACTGATGTCGTGAAGAAGCTTCTCCTCAGTCTCTCTGCACTGGCCTTCAGGGAGCGGAAGCGCTTTCCTGACTTCAACAGAGAGAAAAGTCCATTGTTGGGGTGGCTGAGGTCCTTCACGATATTCCTGGCCTTGGTCCAGCACCGCATGTTGTAGACTGAGCGCAGGTCAGGGAGCCTGGTACGGATGATGCGCTCAGCTGATAGCACCACCCTCTGAAGAGCTCGTCTGTCCTGCATGGTGCTGTTCCCAAACCAGGTTGTGATGTTTCCTATCAGGATGCTCTCTATGGTGCAGGAGTAGAAGTTTCTAAGCACGTTAGAGGGCAGTCTCTCAAGCATCTGAGGTGGTAGAGATGCTGCCGGGCCTTTTTCACCACGGTGTTGATGTAACAGGACCACGACAGGTCCTGTGTGATGTGAACACCGAGGTATCTGAAGCTGTCCACTCTCTCCACTAGGCTCTCATTGATCACAGGGGTCTGGTAGTTCCTCTCCTGGTTTGTGCTGAAGTCCACTATCGGCTCCTTTGTCTTGCTGACGAGGTTGTTCCTCTGGCACCAGTTTCTCCAGAGTCCTAACCTCCTCCAGGTAGGCCGTCTCACTGCTGTCGGAGATCAATCCGACCACAACGGTGTCGTCAGCAAACTTGATGATGGTGGTGGAGTTGGTAGTGGCCATGCAGTCATACGTGTACAATGAGTACAGCAGGGGGCTCAGAACACAACCCTGAGGGGCTCCAGTGCTGAGGGTGCGTGAGGCTGAGACATGTCTGCCCATCCTTACTGCCTGTGGTCTACCAGTTAGGAAATTGGAGATCCACTGACACAGAGATGGGCTTAGTCCCAGGTGCTCCAGCTTGGTGGTGAGTGTGGAGGGGATTATAGTGTTAAATGCTGAACTGTAGTCAACAAACAGCATTTTAACATTCCCCTTTCTAGTGTCCAGGTGAGTGAGTGATGTGTGAAGGAGGTGAGAAATGGCATCATCTGTTGAGCGGTTCGGATGGTAGGTGGACTGTAGTGGATCCAGTGTGTCTGGTAGTGAAGAGATGATGAAGTCTCTGAAGTCTCTGTGAGTCAGAGTCACAGATTTTTTTTAAAATGTTTACTCGATTTCTCTCTTCAAAATATTACTTGAATATTTCATTTTTAGTTGGCCCAAACTTCACTCCAACTTTAAAAAGATTATAATATTGCCAGAATTTGTGCTTATTAGTCCAGTTATTAGCCATTCTGAACGTTGAAAATAACCCTTCGTTTAACATTTTAAAAACATATTTGTGCTTATATTGACTTAATATGTCTTCTTAACCAAACCCAAACAAGAATATTAGTACAATAATATTTTTGCTATTCAATCATTTAATTAGTTGAAGTTTACAGAGCATCTATCTCTTCAACCCCACCCCCAAAAATGGCCCAGCTAGGATATTTTCAGCCCACCCTTCTATGGTTGGCAAGAACCGGGCCTGGTCACAAAACCCAACATGTCCAATTAACCCCATAACCACTACGTAATCACATTTTTTTAAAGGCTTACACCCATTACACCTTCACTGAAACATCTTCAGCTGACAAGATTTCGTTTTAATGTCAGAAGTTTATGAGTAATGTATTGTCTGCCATGTCCTGTGGTGATGTTACTAACTCTGCTCAAGTATTTACTGTAGTTTTTGTTGCTAGAAACCAAGGTGAAAGTATACATTTAAAAAGACAAGTAGGAGTTATAGTAACCTCTTAACTATTAGCCCTAATCAGGTAAAAAAAATAATTTAGTCAGTTAGCTAGTATATGCTTTTCATTGCTTCTCTTTTTTGTTTTGTTGCTAAGTCACACAGATGAATAAACTTTACAATTAAACTTTTTCATACTATAATTGCCCGTACATTTGCTTATTAGCACATTTCTTTATTTTGCAGTAATAGTTATCTGCTAGGAGTGTACCGGATTAATACATAGTTGTGTGTACTTCTGCTGCCATCTAGTGGACAAATCATGTAACAACCTTATAAAACTTGATTTAATCTGAAAGATTTACCACATTTGAATTGATATGTACACAGTTATAGAGGGTACAATGCAAAATGCTGAGTGATGATTACAGATCTGATGTAGGAGGTGTCCAGCAGGTGTCTGGGCAGTAAGGCATGGCAATAATCTAACCTAAGGGTAACAAAAAGAAAGAATTTTCTACAGTGTTATGTTCCTTCGAAATGTTTCTGGGATGACAGAGTGCTGCACTAGTGATATTATCTACATGAAAGACTGCAGTTAATAATCACACCAAGGGCTTTTACAGAAAGACCATCCAGAGTTACTCTGTAATCAGAAAGCTTTCTTCTGGCTGTAAGTGGTCTGGGTACGAGCTCTTCTGTCTGGTCAGAATTAAGAATCTCATCTGGTTTTGCTGCAGCATATAAACTGTGTGTCATCAGCAGAACAGTGGAAGCTAATACCATGCTTACAAATCATTTTTCACCCCAGAGCAAGCTAGCTAGTTATAAAGAAGGCCTGTAGTGTGCATATATATATATATATATATATATATATATATATATATATATATATATATATATATATTTCCAACAGAAGGGGGCGCAAATGCATCAATAGTTAATGAGTACAGGGCGTGTCAAAGAAAGACTCCTCCCTCTGCTTTCGAGGTTCATTAGCACACATTTCCTGGTTTGACTCAGTGATATGGACAACTATCCTACAGCCCTCTCCTGGCTATTTTGATGAAAGAATTGATTGTTTAATAGTTTTATAGATATGTATATATACGAGAAATGCAGAAATTGCTTGCAAGATAGATAGATGTCTTATAGGGGGAAAAAATCCTGCATTCCGCTCTAAATAAAAAAGGAGAAATTCATTCAGCTGGTGATTTAAGGTAAGAGAGTAAAAAACTTTTTGTGACAAAATACTTTAACACTGTTTTTTCTTAGGATTGAGATTTTTTGTGGTAATGGTGATATTGTTTTTTGTTCTTTAAATTTTAGAATAAACTTTTAGGTTGGTCTAATGTATAAAAGTGGCATATGGATAAGGAAAGGAACACCTGTATATCTGCTCACTCGTGTAACTATCCATCACTCCTACACAAACCGGTCAAGAGATTTAGTTAATGCTGGAACATCAGAATGAACAAATGTAAATCTCAGCGTCTGTGGTAGGGTCGTTGATGTCAGACTGGTGGTTTGAGTATTTCGGACACTGCTGATCCCACAGCATTACCATGTTGATGAGAAAGGTCAGGGAGAATGGTCAGACTGGACTGAGACGACAAGAAGTCACAATGTTTTACAACCAGAACTAATATAAAATAAAATGAAAGCACGATTGTCAAAGTTTAAGATACAGGAAATGGCAACTCAGCAAGGTTTATTTATTGGAAACTGTTGCCGCATGTGACAGTAATGATAAAGGATGTGTGAAGATTAGATCGTCTGAGGGTTAAAATGGAGGAAGCAAAACTGGCTGACATGGACATGGAAAGGTCATGGGAAAAGATCCTTTTTTTAGTTCTGTTATGATTTATAAACAATTTGTTACCCATAACGATCCATACAAAGTAATACTGATTTGGTAAAACTGCACAAATGCGAGAAGGAAATTACACAATGATATACTGCTCCTCTTAAATCCATATCAAAACTGCACCAGAGGTGAAATTCCTTACTGAAGTAACAACATCTGGAATTCACATCAGCAAAGCTTCAGCAAAATCTAGCCTACTTTTACTCATTTACAAAAAACAGGACAAATGCACAAAGTTTGTGATAAAAATCATGGACTCCATAAGGAAAAAGGTTTCCTACTTAAATTTGACTTTTGTTTGCATGTAAATTCATGTAGCACTTCCTGTTTTCTGACAGCCACCAAAACATCCTTGTGAACACCAGGTACATGTAACAGCTATAGTTTATTGAAATGAAAAGGAAAAAAAAAAATCTGTAAAAGTATTCAAGATATCAATGAAATCTCCAAGATATAAATACTTGTCCATCATTATGGATTCATGTCTGACAATGACTGAAAAAGCAACTTTTACATTACAATAAAACACATCAAAATGTCGTATACTTTATATATATACGTCATATACAGCTTTAAAAGTATGAACAATGTATAAGCTCATAACTGCCCATAAGGAAGCTTCAGTAATCGGTCCATATTTTTGGTCTGAATAACATTTTCTGTAAGTTTTTCATCTCATAGCCAGTAGTATCTTTCCTGCTTTTAAAAGCTATGCCCAGGTTCATAAATATTGGGACACTAATAGAAAACTGTAAACACTGAAATATGACAAATCCATATTTTTGGTCTCACACACTGAGCTTGGGGTATTCTTTAGAAGTTAAATCTGTAGAGCAGAGTAGATCCCAGCAAGAACGTTAATAGGCTTAGTGCTCGTCTCGGCAGCTGACCATTTGGTGAGACAGTAACCGGTAATATGTAATATGTAATATAGTAATACATTTATTTGTACATAGTAATATGTACAAATAAAACACTAACATTAGAATTACCTTTAAAAATCATTTGCTCTAAATCTATCATGGAAATAAATTGTACTTGAAAATGCCCGGTCATTTATTACCATCATTTAACATTATAGTTATATAAACTATTAAGCACAATTAGGGCAACAATAAAAATCTTCATACCTGAAACAGAAAAACATGCCAGGGATTTGACCCATGAGCCCATGAGTGAGGAGGAGGGCGGAAGCAAAAAGAGAGTCCAAAGATCAGTTTCAGAAATGCACTGGTTAGTTATTTCTTTATAAATAACCACAAGTGGCAGGACAAACAATATGTAGTCATTTTTCCCTAAACAGTTAACCAACATTCATAAACCAGGTGGAAATAAATAAGTAGACCCTTCCTACTTTTATTTATTAAGACAGTATTTAGCAAAGAGATGTTTATGAAAATTAGTTATCAGTTATATAGCTAGTAGTTATCATGAAAAAGTGTGACTACCTCGATAAAAGCAGAACCTTTAGCAGTTTGGTGTTCTAGCACACACAGGCGTGTGTCTTCATCATGCCAATAAGAATAGACATTAGCCATGACTGCAGAGAAGCAGGGTTATAAGCTCATCTCTATGCTGAGAGGATGACCCCTTCCTGTTCCAACATGACTGCGCACCAGTGCACAAAGCAAGGTCCATAATGAGCGAGTATAGTGTAGAGGAACTTCACAGAGTCCTGACCTCAACCTGATAGAACACCTTTGGGATGAATTAGAGTGGAGACTGCAGGCCAGGCCTTCTCATCCAACATCAGTACCCTAACCTCACAAATGCTCTTCTAGTGGAATGGTCAAAAAATTCCCATAAACACACTCCTAAACCTTGTGGAAAGCCTTCCCAGAAGAGTTGAAGCCGTTATAGCTGCAAAGGGCGGGACAACTCCATATTACATTCATGTGCATGTAAAGGCAGATGTCCCAGTTTTGGCCTGGCTCACAGTATTTCATCCCAAAGGTGTTCTATCAGGTTGAGGTCAGGACTCAAGTCCTCCACACCAAATCTGCCTAGAGGTGGCAGATTGGTGGTCCTGGGATTTAAACTTCCAAACTTCCAATCAGTATTACAGCACCCTGACCACTACTTATATGAAATATTTATGTCCATGACAGCACAATCAGAAAGACTGAACAGAAGGCTGGTAAGGAAAAAGCTCTTCTTTCCAGAAAGATTATGGCAACATGACTCAGGTCTGTAAAATTGGGGACCTAATCTGGAAAGAAAAAACAAGGTAATGATCCCAAGCACATCAACATCTGAATGGCTAAAGAAGACAAAATCAAGGTGTTGGAACAGCCAGTTAAAGTCCAGACTGTTTGGGATGCTGTGGAAGGATATTAAAAGAGCTTGTGCATAAACAAATGCCCTCAAACAGAAGATAATCTTTTTCCCCATGACTGTGTTTATTTCTGCTGATTTTTATAAAGGGTGCTAATAATTCTTCAGGACCCCTGAAAATAGTCAAATTATTTTGTACAAAAGAATTTATAGCTATAATTATTCTGGATCTATTAGCAGTGACGGTGAAGTAAAACACCATGTGACAAATGCCTTGATTTAAAAAAGGTTTCATGCTTGATTTTGGGAAAAAATAGCCATGCCTGTAATGGTCAGTTTTAGATAGACAGTTTTGAGATTCGGGGCTTTGCTGGTGAACAGTCCTTCATCATCTTTCATCACATGGCTCAGGCTGATGGCGAAATTCCCTTCCTCAATTTCTGATGGAACGTTTTTGAACTCTGTCTCTGTAGGGGCTGATTGCTCAGCAAAAACTGCTTGACCGCCAATATTGTCACACACCGCTATGCTGTCCTTGTATCGCTGGGGATTCTTCTCAATCAGACATGGTAAGACCACTGTGTCTCCTACAACACCTTTAACAGGCACACTCTCTGCTGACACTAAAAGTAAAAAATAACACACACAGATTAGCAAAGCATGTTAACTGGCAAATGATTACTGCCATTTCCTTCCAAGCTTTATATATCTCTTTAAAGAAAGGCTGTATAAGTTGTGGTAATGTTAAACCATTGTTGCAAGTTTTTGTTTCACTTTCATGTATTAAACATTTAATGGGAACTAATTTCAGTTTTGAAGGGGAAATTGTGGTTTTGTCTTGTGCACATTATGAGCACTGACAGATGAAGTGAATAAGACTGATGATCTTGTCATCATGGCACCTGTTAGTGGGCGGGATATATTTAAGTGAACATTTTGTCCTCAAAGTTGATGTTAGAAGCAGGAAAAATGGACAAGCGTAAGGATTTGAGCGAGTTTGACAAAGGGCCAAATTGTGATGGCTAGACCACTGGATCAGAGCATCTCCAAAACTGCAGCTCTTGTGGAGGTGTTCCCGGTCTGCAGTGGTCAGTATCTATCAAAAGTGGTCCAAGGAAGGAACGGTGTTGAACCAGTGACAGGGTCATGGGTGACCAAGGCTCATTGATGCACCTGGGGAGTGAAGGCTGGCCCGTGTGATCCGATCCAACAGACGAGATACTGTTGCTCAAACTGCTGAAGAAGTTAATGCTGGTTCTGATAGAAAGGGGTCAGAATACACAGTGCATCACAGTTTGTTGCGTATGGGGCCGCATAGAGTGCCCATGCTGACCCCTGTGCAACACAGAAAGCACTAGCAATGGGCATCAGAACTGAACCATGGAGCGATTGAAGAAGGTGGCCTGGTCTGATGAATCACATTTTCTTTTACATCACGTGGATGGACGGGTGTGTGTGCGTCGCTTACCTGGGGAACACGTGGCACCAGGATGCACTCTGGAAAGAAGGCCATCCATTTGGATGTTACTTTAGCATGTACCACCTACCTAACCATTGTTGCAGACCATCTACACTCTTTCATGGAAATGGTATTCCCTGATGGCTGTGGCCTCTTTCAGCAGGATAATGCCATGCCACAAAGCAAAAATTGTTCAGGAATGGTTTGATGAGCGCAACGAGTCTGAATTGTTGACTTGGCCTCCAAATTCCCCAGATCTCAGTCCAGTCGAGCCTCTGTGGGATATGGTGTACAAACAAGTCTGATCCATGAAGGCCTCACCTCGCAACTTACAGGACTTAAAGGATCTGCTGCTAACATCTTGGTGCCAGATACCAAGGTTTGGGCAGCAAAAGGGGGACCAACACAATATTAGGCAGGTGGTCATAATGTTATGGCTGATCGGTGTAAAAAAATTAAGCCATTTATTGTTTGCTGGTGTGAAATGTAGTGTAAGACATTCTCAAACACAAAAATGATTTGATGAATCTTCAGTGATATAACTTTCGCTTTCCTACGCAATACATACATCTGTTTAGTGTGGAGAGTTTTACACTCACCTTTGTGTATCAGCAGCAGGAAGGTGAAGGAGAAAAACCTGCTGTGATCAAAACAGAAAGAGGTTTAACACCAAAATAGGAAAAAGCTAATAATCACTGCACAGTGTTTGGTAAATAAACAGCATGGTGGTGGTTAAATATAAACTTCTATTTCTTTTCCAAAATCACACCGAGTAAAGTGACCAGATTCTGTTGAGATAAAACTTCCCGAGCTTATTTCATAGCAGCCTTGATTATAACATCTTATCTGACTTACTACACACCACTAAAGCCCAGAGAATCAAGATGTTTAAATTACAACTTCAATAACAGCTTAGATAATGGCAAGCTACACCTAAACTAGCTACTTAGTTAACCTTGTGCGTTTTGTCTCATCGATGTTAACCCTGATGTTAAATGAAATATGTTTAAGCCAGAAGATAAAATAACAGAATGAGTATAGGTTCAAGGGGAAAATAGATTGTTATATTGGATTAACAGAATAGCAGATTATATGTTTTAATGATATAGCTATGTCAAAAATGTAGCTAGCTCTTCCTGTTACTTCGTTTCCCTGCACCATGACGAGTGAGCTTAGCTTATCAAGGACTGGAAAAAGCTCTTTACACAGAAAATATCTCATGCTGGTACTGCTTTTTTCTTCTGATACATAACTCACACTCATTGAGTATAACACTAGCAAAAAAATGATTTTCTTAGAAATGAAATTAAATATAAATTAAAAGAACGAGGGCGGGGGGGGGGGTCTTCGAAAAAAGTTTAAATGCACATGCGCCTTATTAAATCAATAAACCTGCACAGTTGTATACTGTATTCAATTTGTAGTGAAATAGAAATGTGTCCAATCCTTTTAGACTGTGTATATAACTTAACTACAAGTTATACTAGTTCAGCTGGTACAACTGGCTGCAGGTGCATCTCTGACTATAGACATAAAGCATGCAAAGCAAACACAAAACTATGCAAACAAGCAAGAGCAGAGGAACAGGTCTGAAAAACACTGCAGTGATCGAGCAAGCTACTAACAATCCTGAGCCAATTAAAAACATTTTAATACTTAAATGATCAGCTGAATTGGGTAAAACTTTAAACTCTGCAGAGCTGAAAAGTAGCATGTACTATTTACACAGCAAAAAATCCCATACATTGCTACAATAGATAAAGCAAATATAACAAAAACATTATAAAGAGTATATTCAAAAATACATTTGTGTTTGAAACAAGCTAAATGATTCATATATAATTATCACTGCACTACTGTTTAAACTTGTTGATGTGTGATTTGTGTGGAAGTGACAGTATTATGCAAGTTAACTCATTTGTAGCGAATTACTGTATGGAAATAATACAAATAGCAGATGAGTTTTAATTAATGAGTAATTAGTAAAGTTCATTTTCTTGCACACAGAAATCCTTAATCTGATTAATATGAAAGTAGGTAAAAATACTTCTTAACCCCCGAGTTCAGCAGACGATGTCATGTCACCATGCACGCTTACGCCGTCAACTGTATGAGTTAAGTCTACACCAATCAGTCATAACATTAGGAGCACTGACAGGTGAAGTGAATAACACTGATTGTCTTGTCATCATGGCACCTGTTAGTGGGTGGGATATATTAGGCAGTGAAATATAAGTGAAAATTTTGTCCTTGAAGTTGATGTGTTAGAAGCAGGAAAAATGGGCAAGCGTAAGGATTTGAGTTTGACAAGGCCAAATTGTGATGGCTAGATGACTGGTTCAGAGCATCTCCAAAACTGCACTTGAAAAGGTCATGGGTAGCCAAGGCTCATTAATGCACATGGGGAGCGAAGGCTGGCCTGTGTGATCAAAACCAACAGACGGGCTACTGTTGCTCAAATTGCTGAAGAAGTTAATGCTGGTTCTGAGAGAAAGGTATCACCAAAAGCACAAACAATGGGCACGTGAGCATCAGAACTGGACCACAGTGCAATGGAAGAAGGTGGCCTGGTCTGATGCATCACATTTTCTTTTAAATCATGTGGAAGGCCAGGTGCATTACTGACCTGGGGAACATATGGCACCAGGATGCACTCTTGGAAGAAGGCAAGCCAGGAGAGTTATGCTTTGGGCAATGTTCTGCAGGGAAACCTTGGGTCCTGCCATCCATGTGGATGTTCCTTTGACACCTACCTAAGTAATGTTGCAGACCATGTACCCCTTTTCATGTAAACGTTATTCTCTGATGGCTGTGATCTCTTTAAGTAGGATAATGCACCATGCCACAAAGCAAAAATGGTTCAAGAATGGTTTGATAAGCACAGCAATGAGCTTGAAGTGTTGACTTGGCCTCCAAATTCCCCAGATCTCAATCCAATCCAACATCTGTGGGATGTGCTGAACAAACAAGTCTAATTCATGGAGACCCCACTTCGCAACCTAGAGGATCTACTGCTTACATCTTGGTGCCAGGTACCACAGCACACCGTCAGGGATCTAGTGGAGTCCATGCCTAGAAGGGTCAGGGCTGTTTTGGCAGCAAAAGGGGGACCAACAAAATATTAGGTGGTCATAATGTTATGGCTGATTGGTGTATATTCTGTTATTTGCTGATGAGACCCACCACGGTCGTGTAATCGTCAAACATGATCTGGTTTGAACTGTGCATTGCTACACAGTGAACAGCAGAGTGAACAGCAGTGGGATAAGCACACAGCCCTGAGAGGCCCCAGTGCTCAGTGTGGTGGTGCTGAAAATGCTGTTCCCGATCTGGACTGACCGAGGTCTCCCAGTCAGGAAGTCCAAGATCCAGCTGCAGAGGGAGGTGTTTAGGCCCAGCAGGCCCATCTTCTCAATTGGGTGCTGAGGGATGACTGTGTTGAATGCTGAACTGAAGTCTATGAACAGCATTCATACTTAAGTGTCTTTATTGTCCAGGTGGGTGAGGGCTAGATGTAGAGTTGTGTGCATCTGTGAAGCAGTTTGGACAATACACAAACTGCAGGGGCTCCAGTGAGGGTTGTAGCTGGATCTTGATGTGTCTCATGACAAGCCTCTCAAAACACTTCATCATGATGGGTGTGAGCGTGATGGAATGATAGTCATTGAGGCTGGACACTGTAGACTTCTTCGGCACAGGGACAATGGTGGTTTTATTGAGGCACTTAGGAACAACAGCAATGCTCAGATGTCAGTGAAGACAGCTGCTAGCTGTTCTGCAAATTCCATGAGCACTCTGCCAAGAATGGTGTCTGGTCCAGCAGACTTCTGTTGGTTAACTCTACATATAGTTCCCCTCACATCAGCCATCGCTAGACAGAGCACCTGGTTGTTGGGAGGAGGGATAGTCTTCCTTGCCTCAAACCAAGCATACAGTGAGAGAAAAAATTATTTGATCCCCTGCTGTACGTTTGCCCACTGACAAAGAAATGATCTGTAATTTTAATGGTAGGTTTATCTGAACAGTGAGAGACAAAATAACAACAAAAAAATCCAGAAAAACACATTTCAAAAAAGTTATACATTGATTTGGATTTTATTGAGTGAAATAAGTATTTGATCCCTTTACAAAACATGACTTAGTACTTGGTGTCAAACCCTTGTTGGCAATCACAGATGTTAGACATTTCTTGTAGTTGGCCACCAGGTTTGCACACATCTCACATCTCAAGGAATTTGGGCCCAGTCCTCTTTGCAGATCCTCTCCAAGTCATTAAGGTTTTGTGGCTGACCCTTCAGCTCCCTCCACAGATTTTCTATGGGATTAAGGTCTGGAGACTGGCTAGGCCACTACAGGACCTTAATGTGCTTCTTTTTGAACCACTCCTTTGTTGCCTTGGCCGTGTGTTTTGGGTCACTGTCAGGCTGGAATATCCATCCACGACCCATTTTCAATGCCCTGGCTGGGGGAAGGAGGTTCTCATCCAAGATTTAATGGTACATGGCCCTGTCCATCGTCCCTTTGATGCGCTGCAGTTGTCCTGTCACCTGGGGATGGTGTACTTGGGGTCATAGGCAGCATTCCTCCTCCTCCTCCAAACACGGCGAGTTGAGTTGATGCCAAGGAGCTGGATTTTGGTCTCATTTGACCACAACACTTTCACCCAGTTCTCCTCTGAATCATTCAGATGTTCACTGGCAAACTTCAGATGAGCCTGTACATGTGCTTTCTTTAGCAGGGGGACCTTGCAGGCGCTACTGGATTTCAGTCTTTCATGGCGTAGTGTGTTACCAATTGTTTTCTTGGTGACTATGGTAACAGCTGCCTTGAGATCATTGACAAAATCCTCCAGTGTAATTCTGGGCTGATTCCTCGCCATTCTCATGATCATTGAAACTCCATGAGGTGAGATCTTGCATGGAGCCCCAGACCGAGGAAGATTGACAGTCCTTTTGTGTTTCTTCCATTTGGGAATAATCGCACCAACTGTTGTCACCTTCTCACCAAGCTGCTTGGCGATGGTCTTGTAGATCATTCCAGCATTGTGTAGGTCTACAATCTTGTCCCTTACATCCATGGACAGCTCTTTGGTCTTGGCCATGATGGAGAGTTTGGAATCTGATTGATTGCTTCCTTCTGTGGACAGGTGTCTTTCATACAGGTAACGAGCTGAGATTAAGAGCACTCCCCGAGAGTGCTCCTACTGTAATCTCAGCTTGTTACCTGTGTAAAAGACACCTGGGAGCCAGAAATCTTTCTGATTGATAGGGGATCAAATACTTATTTCACTCATTAAAATGCAAATCAATGTATAACTTTTCTGAAATGCGTTTTTCTGGATTTTTTTGTTGTTATTCTGCCTCTCACTGTTCAAATACACCTACCATTAAAATTACAGACTGATCATTTCTTCGTCAGTGGGCGAACATACAAAATCAGCAGGGGATCAAATAATTTTTTCCCTCACTGTAGAATGGTTCAGCACATCTGGAAGAGAGGTGTTGTTTGTGATCAGCTGGATGCCCTGCCACACCCCGGGTGTCTCCGCTGTCCAGGAAGTACCTGTGATTCTCTGGCTGTGTACGTGCTTTGCCTCTCTGATGGCTCGGGACAGTTTGGCCCTTGTTCCTAAAGGCCATCTTGTCCCCTGCTCTGAAGGCGGAGTCTCTAGACTTCAGCAGTGCATGCACCTTTGCAGTCATCCATGGCTTCTGGTTGGAGTGTGTGGTGATGGTTTTGGAGACCGTCACAGCATCAGTGCACTTGCTGATGTAGCTGGTCATTAATGCCATATACTCCTCCAAGTTGATGGAATCGTCTTTGGTTGCAGCCTCCCTATGCATAACATATGCCAGTCAGTGCACTCAAAACAGTCCTGGAGAGCAGAGGTGGCTCCTGTTGGCCAGGTTTTCACCTGCTTACGAACCGATTTAGCGCATCTGACGAGTGGTCTGTATGCTGGACTTCGTATAACATAGATGTGGTCTGAGTAGCCCAGGTGGGGGCAGGACTCTGCCCACCTCGTTGTAAATTCCATATGCTAATGATATTTAAGGAGCACTGATTTAAGATTTGAATGGTTGAAATCTCCCACAATAACAAACATCAGGGTGAGCAATCTGCAGACTGCTAATAGCCCCATAGAGTTCATATAGTGGGGGTAATGTACAGTCCGACAATGAAAAAAGTGGTGAATTCACAAGGTAAAAATAGCCTGTATCTAAGTCACAAACTCCACTAGCAACGAGTAGTAATTACAAACAAGTTCTTGAACCATTCCATATAAATGTAAACATGCACACCACCACCTCGTGCTTTACCATTAAGAGCTGCATTTCAATTTTTTTTTCTTTCTTTATTGGAAGGGAACCAACAATTTTGTCCACATGTGTATCTACACAACAGGAGCAGATTCCAGGAAATATCTGATTAGCTATACTAAGATGGCCTTGTTTTAGACTTTCATGATTATGGTAAAGAATGCCTTCAGTACTTAGCTGTGGAATTATGAAAAGGGGAATCAGATGTTCAAAGCAGAAATAAAAGATACCCATTAGGGAAAGACAGAAGTCCTGAGTTAATGTCTGCAATCCATTCATCCAAATATTGGATGAAGATGATCTGCTGGGAGGTTAGCCATCTTTTGGGTACTAAGCAGAGATCTGAGATTTCTGCATGTGACACACTGGTGGATGCTGCTGCTCACACTTTTCTTCCGTCCAACTATCCACAAGCTAGCTGAATGGATAGCATATTCTGAGAAGTGACTGTCCTGATCCAGATTTCTGAGAGGGCTGGTTTTTGGACTCTTCTGATGATGGTTGAAGCTTGTGTGGATTCCTCCGCAATTTATTCTATTTTTCCAGCCTTACATCCCAGCCTTTATGTGCACTGTTCTCTATTTGGGTTGCGTTGAAAAGGTGATGTATGTGGATGAGGTGAGCAATGGAATGGTTAGAAATCTTGGCAAAGTTCCAGGAAGAAAACTTTTCAAATTGTTCAGACCCAAGCTTTTTAGAAGCTGCTGTGGTGCTCAAGGTCAACACTAGGGGCCATACATCCAGGTCTGGATCAACAAGTTTGTAAGTGTTCTCAGAGAGGCTGGGCTCTGGTTTTACAGGAATCTGGGTCCGCTCAGCCAATTGGTGTCTTTTAGGTGGCCAGAGTGTGTTGTGTGATCTGGAGGGTTCAGGTCTGTTGGCACAAAGTGCCACTGGTCTGGGTCAGAATATTTTTAGATACATAACACCCGGTTGCTAACCTAAATATAAATATGCCGGGTTTCATTACAACCCAATTGTAACCCAGAACCACCTTGCTGTCAGAATAGTAAGTAACACCGTCAAGCTGCAGGTCTTTTTCTGTTGCAACTACGTCTGCAATCTCGACAGCAAGCTTTAAGTCTTGGAACTGTGTGCCCAGGGAGTTCGGCCAACTTAGCTTTTCCCAATACAAATCCAACGTGGTTGCCTCTAGCAGCATCCATGACTTTTGGGTAGGAAACTGCAGCAACAGATTTAGTTCACAGAAGATAAACAATTATTTTCTGACAGCTGATTATGCCAAGGTTAGTGTATAGGCTTTGGGAATGGACAGCGTAGACCGCTTGGTCAAAGTAGCACTCCATTTTATCCAGACATCTTCCATTTTTTGGTGCAAGGAAACATCCTAGCCACTGCTCTCTCAGGATAGCCTTATCTTGGATAATGACTGGAGCTACAAACCTGAGCAGGTCGTAGAGGCTGTTAGTCATAGACAGGACACTCCTTCATCTAAGGCTTTATCTCATCAGAGACACTGATGAGAAAACACTCTGTTTGGAGGTTCCAAAACAGCCCAAAGCTGTGTTGCATGGGCAGTGTATCAGTGTTCAGATCCAGATCTTTAAGGTCACTTTAACGATCTTTGGATTGAAAGGCTGCTATGACCCCTTTGTTGTTTGCTACAAACTTGTGTAGCTTCAGATTGAATTTAAAGAGAACATCCTGTGTTCTCTTTAGCAGGTTGACAGGAGCTTCAACTGTAGGAAGGGACTTTAGGCCATCACCAACATAAAAGTCTCACATCACAAAATGCTTCACATCTCGGTCGACATGGAACTCGAATAGCCACTGCAGGTGATGGACTGTTACTGAAGATGTGGACCCTCATGCTATAGTCCACATTGGCTTTGGAGAGGTTGTTGTCTTCAAACCAAAGAAGTTGCTTGAAAGTTACTCTGACTTTAAAACAGTAGAACACCTGTTCCATAACGGCAACTCAGTACACCGAGTAGTAAGTTGTTAAGGTCAGACCCGGTTAACAGTACATTGTTGAGTGACACACCCTCATATTGATCACTGGAAATGAACACCGCTCGGATCTTCTTTGGCTAAGAGAAGGGTCTAACTCATGGACATTCTTGAACACCCTGTCCATGAAGCTGAGAAAGTGGTCTTTCAAACTTCTTTTAGAAGTTTTGCCTTGAGACTGGAGGTGCCCCAGTGCATATGGCCTGTTGTCTGGGAACCATGGACATAGGCTCTTGAAAGGTAATGGTGCTACCCAACTGTTAGAATTCTTTTGTAGTCCTTTGTCCATTATCTTAAAAAAAGAAGGAAGTGGAACATGTTGGGACATGGATCAAAGAGAGTAGGGCATTTTGAATTGACAGTGATTGTGTGGAAGGTGCTGATTGTCAGTTCAAACATTATGAATGTTTAAGACACACATTGCCCATGATGACCCACCCCAGATACACTTGTGTACATATGGCAAGTTATGAGGGCCATTCCTCTGTCTACAGACTTTATACACTCTCTTAATGTCCTGGCCCTTGGAGGTATGGGGTCAATATCTGGGATGAGGTGTGCCACTGATTTTAGATGTGCATGATAAAGAGTCACATCTGGGGTCAGGATCTCCTCCCTGTTATTGGGAATGTCATTCCACTGTATAAGTTTTGGTATGTAGACAGTTCCATCCAGAGAATCCACTTCATAGCCACTGGCTCTTCTGCCTGCTGATTCTCTGACTCCAGTACATGTTCTTAATGTATAGGGAGCACCTGAACTTTGATTATTGAACATGTCAAAGAACTGGAAGTGATCTAGTGACCTATTACTCTGCTTGTCTAAGGTTGCAAAACGTTTCACCACCTATTCTTTGTGGCCAACTGGATATACGTCTACCAGGCATATTTTGGAGCAGGGTCAGTCTCTCAGTTCTCCTTCACAGACCTTTGCGCATTTGCTGTTGACATCCGATTAGAATGAACTCTCCTCCTCCTCCTTCTCCTCCTAGCCCACCATAGCTCAGGAGCAGGATCCAACTCTTGCATCCAGGGTGCCGGTCTAGGGTGAAGAGCAGTGTTGTCTTTCGCTTTTGCATTCTGCACACTGGACTTTTGTTTTGCAATTTTTTGTGAAATGAGATGATGAGGCTCAGCATTTGAAACACAATTTTCTCTTTTAGTAATTTTTTGGCATTCTTCGATGGGTTTTTCTCTGAATGCCCGACAGTGGGTGCAGTTTTTTGTGAATCAGGAGTGGCTCTGTGAAACACCTCTGTTTTGTGGACAAAGACTTCTCTCTGCCTGTTTGGCTTTCAGGCCGTCTTCTATGTTCTCAGAGCCAGGTTTATTTGAGTGATGAAGTTGACGCTCAGATCATTCCTAATGCAAGCCTCTTAAGTGTTGATGTCTACAAAATAAGCAAAAGGAGGGTAAGGAACCTGCTTCTGTTGCTTGTAGGATGCACCTGCTGCTGCCCACCTCTCTTGTAGGCAGAGGGGGGCTTCTGTACTATTGGGTTAACACCTCTTGCTGCATCTATAAATAAGATGTAAGGTAAGTCTCCTTTGGCTTTAGCTGACTGTAGTTCCATCAGTAGATCACTCAATTTTGTGAGCTTAGCGTAAGTCTTGTGCGTTATTCTTGGAAAGGTATCCATGCATTTGAACAGGGCGTCCTCAATCACTTCAGTTGAGCCATGCATGAATTCAAGCCTGTCCCATGCCATTGCTAGTCCTGCATCTGGGTGATTGATGTGTATTGCTCTTATCTGTTCAAAATGTTCTGCAGATTCTTTCACTTTGCAGTCTGGAAAGAGCATTTCCATGCTCTGTAGTTATGAGGTTTGTCATTAAACTGGAGTAAGACTGTAGCCACAAGTTCACGATGAGCAAGATATCAGACAGTCATTTACATGCAAGCTGCCATTACAGAGGTAAGTAGTTGGTGAGTAGGGTGGCCACCATTGTGATGAGATCAGCTATGAGGTGTAACTGCATTGCTCTGGGCTGGATAGAAAGGTTTGAGTTGAGAATATGATGTTGTAACTAGGGTTTGGCTCTACTGTTACTGGGACACCATAAAATAACAGCAATTCTGTCTTTTGTTCTATGGATTGGTCAAGAACATACTGTTCAATGGGGTGTGTGGTCTCTAAAGTTGAACTCACTGTGCCTGCCACTGATAGCCTTGGCAACAGCAACTGAAGGGCCTCTGCTTCAATGATAGCAGCTGCTCCCTATTGTTTATACTTCAGCATTTCCATAGATGCATCCAACTTACCTTTTTCCAGCTATAGATTGTTCCCCTCTTTGGTGTAGAAAAGACATGCCCAGCGGCGCTTAAATTTTATGGAATTCAAATTTTTTTTAAATTCAAATTTTGTCATATACACAGTCATACAAAGTATGACATGTAGTGAAATATTTTTTATGACTGTCCTATAACGGAAATAAAAATGTAAAATTGGAATATAAAATATAAGAAATATGTTAAATAAGTTAGTGTCATGTGCAATGGTGTGCCAGTCCTGAGTTAAAGTGACTTTGTATAATGTGACTATGTAACATGTGCTATGACCAATAGATGAGTGTCTATGTCATATGTAATGATGACCATGTCATGAAAAGAAATTGGTAGAGATGGCTATAAATACCAAAAATAAACAAACTAATTCTAGTAAAGTCTACCTAAACTAGACAAATGTGGTAGACCTCATTGTTTACATAATTACATACATTATTCATAGCATGTTTAATTAAAAAATGTATGGACAGAGACAGCTAATAAGCAATACATACCCATGATGCTACTAAAAAAAAAACGACGTTCTTTTTTTGTATATTTTAGCAACATTTTTACGATCCATGCAAGCAAAACCTGAAC
The DNA here is from genome assembly GCF_019097595.1 of Hemibagrus wyckioides. Lineage (NCBI taxonomy): Eukaryota > Metazoa > Chordata > Actinopteri > Siluriformes > Bagridae > Hemibagrus > Hemibagrus wyckioides. Next base: position 18,225,651 of record NC_080736.1, on the reverse strand, counting down.
ACAGAGCTGCAGTTGCTGTGTATCAGTGGTAGATACTTTCTTGGACAGTGTCCATGATGACATTGTGGACTCTGTATTCTTTCAAGGAATCTGAAAGTGGCTCATCCTCTGCCATCTCACCTGGCATGTCGTTCTTTTTTCTTTGCCTTTTTTCTTGGAGGGCAGTTTGTACCTCAAAGTCATGTTCATCCTGCTCCTGTAGATTGCTGTTTGCCCTCTGCACAAATGTATCCGCTGCTTTTTTTTTGAACACCTACATAATCCAGGCTGAAACTTTTCAAGTTGTCCTTAGTTCCCATAACCCTACGCTGAGCAGTCAGCAAGTCCATGTCCCTTGACTGAAGGTACTTTACTGACAGTGGTGTATTCAAAGGAATATCTATGCTGTGACTAGTGTATCTGAGTAATGCCTCCATGTAAGCTCTGGCTTTCACTTTCACAGTTGGCTGCACTGTAATGTCTTTCTCCATCTTTGCCATGGTGGTAACAAATGTGCCCACTCAGGATTTCCAAAATATCCAAAAACTTTGCATAGTGCTAGGTCTTTGGACCACCACCATTTTTCTCATGTTTTCTCATATGCCTGTGTCTCCTGTCCCCATTGACTTCCTCCCACACTTTCATGCATTTGTAGGACTTGCATACGAATGTGGCAATGTCATTTACCAGGGTGAAAGGTGATGTATTTGACACTACAATTCCGGTTGTGTCTGCCAAAACAAGATTAAGTGTACATGCATAAATCCAAATATAGACTTGTGCTGGTGCTGTGTAGAAAATCCCTTGTGCTGCCCTTGCATGTTTTCAGCCCCATCTGTTGAGTTGCCATTGCATTTCTTAATGTCATTGCAAACGTTTTCCAAAACCTTCTTCAGCAAAACAAGATTTTCTCTAGAAGAGGACTCAGTCACTCACTGACTGCAATTAGTTTCTCAATGATGACATTGGTCACATACACTATATTACCAAAAACCTTTACATGCACATGAATTTTACTGACATCCCATTCTTAATCCGTGGAGTTTGCCCACCTTTTGCAGCGTTAACAGCTTCAACACTTCTGGGAAGGCTTTCCACAAGGTTTAGGAGTGTGTTTATGGGAATTTCTGACCATTTTTCTAGAAGCGCATTTGTGAGGTCAGACACTGATGTTGGACGAGAAGGCCTGGCTTGCAGTCTCCACTCTAATTCATCCCAAAGGTGTTCTATTGGGTTGAGGTCAGGACTCTGTGCAGGCCAGTCAAGTTCCTTCACAATAAACTTGCTCATCCATGCCTTTATGGACCTTGCTTTGTGCACTGGCCTGCAGTCATGTTGAAACAGGAAGGGGTCATTCCCAAACTGTTCCCACAAAGTTAGGAGCATGAAATTGTCCAAAAAGTGTTGGTATTCTGAAGCATTAAGAGTTACTTTGACTGGGACTAACAGGCCAAGCAAAACCACTGAAAAACAACCCTACACCATAATTCCCCCTCCACCAAACTTTACACTTGGCACAATGCAATCAGGCAAGTACCATTCTTCTGTCAACTGCCAAACCCAGACTCATCTATCGGATTGACAGACAGAGAAGCATGACTTGTCACTCCAGAAAACATGTCTTGACTGCTCTAGAGTGCAGTGCTTTACACCACTGAATCCGATGCTTTTGATTTGAACTTGGTGATGTAGGGCTTGGATTTAGGACTTGGATGCAGCTGTTCGTTTATGAAACTCCATTCCATGAAGCACCCTAGGCACAGTTCTTGAGCTAATCTGAAGGCCATACAAAGTTTGGAGGTCTGTAGCTATTGACTGCAGAAAGTTGGCAACTTCTGCGCACTGTGCTCCTGACCCCGCTCTGTGATATTTCACAGACTGTTCGCAACAGCATTTTTTTTTCAGATACACATCACCCTTTTTTCAAACAGCAGAGAAACCCTTGCTAGGTCCTGCAAGGATTCCTTTGGCTGTGTTAGGGTTCATCATAGTTTTAAGCAAACTGGATGCCAATGTGGGGTTCTGAGAAAAGTAAGCTAAGTACACTACTTTTATCACTCTCTTTGGGCGATTCTGCTTTAACCACCTACCATTTGGCTTTGCATCAGCACCTGAACATTTTCCATGCATGATGGATGAGGTTACAGAGGGACTGGATGGTGTAGTCTGCCATATTTATGATCTGTTAGTATGGGGACAGAGGCCTCCTGGTGGTCCAGCGGCAGGATCCCGCGCTCTCATTGCCACGGCCCAGGTTCGATTCCCGGGCAGGACGCCGCCCCAGCCGCTGAAGAGTTGGCTCTCGGTGCCAGTCCCAAGCCCGGATAAAAATGGGAGGGTTGCGATAGGAAGGGCATCTGGCGTAAAAACTGTGCCAAATCACGCAGGTCGATTGATCCACTACAAACAGCGGACCATAACTCTAAGAAAAAAAAAGTATGGGGACAGAACAAGAAAGAACATGACACTAGAATAAATAGTGTGTTACAGAGACTGGAGAAAGCAGGTATCACACTGAATGTGGACAAGTGCGAACTCTCCAAGAGTGAAGTGATATTTTTGGGTCACATAATTTCTGCTGAGGGTATCCAACCCGACCCAAGAAAGACAGAGGCTGTGATGGAAATGAAAGAGCCTACAAATGTGACTGAATTAAGGGTTTTTCTGGGGATGGTTAAACAACTAGGGAAATTCATACCTCAGTTAGCAGAAAATGACAAGGCACTATGTGACCTTCTTTCCAAGAAAAACTGTTGGGTACGGGAGGAAATGCAAAAGCATTTCAAATGCTTAAGTCAGCATTGTCGTCTACTCCTGTGCTAGCCATGTATGATCCAAACAGAGAACCAAAGTGTCAGCTGACGCATCATCTTATGGCCTGGGAGGTGTTCTCTTCCAGAGGTGGGAGGAAAAATGGAAACCTGTGGCTTATGCATCACGCTCCCTAACACCAACAGAACAAAGACATGCACGGGTGGAAAAAGAGGCTTTGGAACTCACATGGGCATGTGAGAGGTTCAGGGATTTCCTCATAGGGAAGCATAAACCTCTCATAAACCTCACCAGCTTACTTGGAGCACAAACACTGGATCTCTTACCACCAAGAATCCAGCGTTTTAGGGTGAGACTGATGCACTACTCTTACAATCAAGCATGTTACTGGAAAGTCACTTTGGACAGCAGACACATTTGTCACTCTTAGTCTAAAGTCGATTTTTGCTCGCCATGGAATCCCAGAAATCCTGATGTCAGACAATGGGTTGCAGTTATCTGGAAAAGACTTCACTTCTTTTGCAGATTCCTAAGGGTTCAGACACAGCCCAGTAATGGGGAGTCAGAACGCACCATTCAGACAGTGAAAAACCTTCTGAAGAAAGCATCAGATCCCTATCTTGATTTACTTGCTTATAGATCGACAAATCTTCAGAATGGTTACAGTCCAGCTTACCTTCTCATGACCTAGCGTCTTCGCACAACAGTGCCGATGTTACCATCTCAGCTGGATCCTGCACTGCCTGACAGCGCTGACCTCGCTCAAAAAGTAGGGGAGAAGAGGATGTCAGATGCTGCAAATTACAACAGGCATCATCATGCTGTGCCTCTGAAGGTTCTGTCACCAGGTGATCAGGTATGGGTGATAAAAAAGTCATCTGGGACTGTGCTTCAGAAAGACTCCACTCCAAGGTTCTACCTGGTGGATCTACCTTAAGGCGTGGTGAGACGCAACTGTCAGCACCTGATACCACTGCATGCTTCATCTGGGCAACAGACATTAGAGGCAACTCCTTTGAGTTCTCCTGTTTCACCTGCAGTGATACCAACACTGCCAGTCACAGAGCCTACTACTCTCAGAACTTGGTCCAGGAGAACAGTTAAGCCTAGTAGATATATATGTCTGTCATACCTGCAACGTTCAGGTGTGTGCCCTCATAAATCAGTGGTAAGGCTGCACCATTCATGATCTGCAAAAGCATGTCTGTTGGCATACCTCTGTCTGCTGACCTCGATCTGAAGTTGATCCACTCTCTCTGACAAACTTCCAGAGACCGTTGAAGTTTAGTGAAGTCCCATGGTGTAGCTGAGTGAACTGCAGGAAGTATTGTAGAACAGGTACAGGCTTTAGAAGAATGTTGATAGTGGATCCAGTTAAGGCTCCTGCTGTTGAAGTCCACTGTTGTGGGTGAGAAGGCAGCAGTACCTTGTTAGCCTGGTGTCCCTGCAGAGCCAGCATAAGAGCAGCATCCAATGTGTCTACACCTTTTTGATATATGCAAAGTTGTAGGTAAGGTTCAATTCCAGCAACAAAACACCTGAATTTTTCTCTGTTCTTTGCATTATCCTAATAAGTGGGAAAAGCTACATCCACCTTGCCAGGCATGCATGTATGTGCGTTAATGTAACTTTGAAATGTGGATAGATAAACTTGCTTTCCAAAAACCTCTTTCATTTTGTCGTTTGACTTGTTTATAGTTCTTCTTGATGTTGCTTGGCAAACTGTCCAAGTAACTAAAAGCAGTAACACTGAGGCAAGTAGGCAACCACTTCTAAAATCTGTGCTAGCCTCGATAGTCACCTCAAACCATCTGCACCAGTTGAGAAAATCATCTTTCCCATCCTCCAAAAAGATGGCTCTCGCTGTATTGCACAGTGAAAAAATATAGACTTAAAAATGTCCAATAACTCAAGCACATGCTTGACCCTTGCCTCGCACTACACATTTATCAGTGCGCCAAATCCCAATAACAATATTACCTCAGTTTACATAAACAAAATAACCATACAAAAATAACTCTCACACTAGGTTGACTGTCTCCATCATCATTTAAAAAAAGTTGGGGGGGGAGGGGGTTAAACCCCACAAATGGGCTGACAATGTTCTAAAATTTTAAAATTAGTACAATAATGACTACATTACGACAACACATTTTTAGAAAAATCGTAATAAAATGACACAATTTTGTTCTGTACTATAGCTCCTGTCTCCCTGCTCCCTTTCTACCGATATAAAAGAAAGATAATAACAATAATATTCTGCTAATGCAGGCATGAAACATTACTATAAATAAAAGTAATGTTTTTTACCATATAGTATTTTAAGTGACGACAGTAGGGGCGCTATCGCTAATATTTGCTAGCAGGTCAATACATGCCAAGAATAACGACAGTATTTACAGAAACGTACCTGCACTTGAAGCCCAGTACAGATCGGAACTTTTCTTCCTGAAGTTGTTTTTTTTTTTTGCGTGCCCTTTCCTTTTCTGCTCCACCTAGCCGCTTTTGGTCTCCGGGCCACCGGGGATCCTCCCGATGCTCCGAATGTCCAGTCCGGGTTTGCTGACCAGTACCGCCCACACCAAGTTAACAAGGCTCTGTTCGCTTGTACGTGATATGAGATCTTTAGGGTCTGTCCGCGGTTCATTTCAGATGATAAATGAAATTGGACAAACAATTAGAAGAAAAATAATAATAAATTGCATTAATAATGTAAAAAAATTAGTTCATATTTTCATTTTCTTTCTGTATGTGCGCGTGCGCATACACGACCACTCTTCCGGCATGACGTAACATCCCCCGTCTATGTTCGAAATTCTGTACTGGAAAAATATTCCCCTAGTTGGTATTTTTCTTGTTTCATAAAAACGCTATATTAATCATGTTCTACATCCTAAACCAAAGGTACGTATAAACTAAAATGACCAATGTAAGCCCTCGGGAACACCAAAACCATGTGCTAAAACATTTAGCTAGCTAACTAACTTTATGCTAGCGAGCTAGCTAAAAGGTGTGTCCGTTCACTGCTGAAACTGACTTTTTAAAATGGTCATTTCTGTCATCACATTAGTGTGTTCCGGCTCTTAAATGTGTCTTGTTGGTTGTATAAAGAATTAAAGTAAATTAATCTAACTGGCGTTCAGTCCGTGGTGTATTTTCGTGCCCAGACTATCGGGGGGGGGAAACTAAAGCAATAAACAGTAACATCATCAGGTACATAGCTAATAATACTTGCGCAAGATTATAACATGAGCGTGAGGGATGGTCAAGGCTGATGATTAGACCTGGAGTTGTTCAGGTTTATATTCAGCCACAACCCTTCCGTATATTTTCTAAAACAAAAGCCTTCGGTCCTTTTGAACTCTTTAGTGTTTGGAGCATGGTAAAGGCAGTACATTACTGAGAGCATTACATTTGAGGTGTTTCCAAGATCTCAGATTACAGTTAAATTAGTAATTAACCGAGTTGAAGCTACTTTAGGAGTGCCACAGTATGCTATTGTGACCGGTGACCGATGACCGATGTATCCCAGGGGCACCAAGCTGCTACTGCTGGGCCCCTGAGCAAGGCCCTTAACCCTCCATTGCTCATTTGTGTAAAATGAGGTGAATAAGGGCGTGTGCTAAACAGCAGAAATGTAAATGTAAATAAACCAGTTCAAACTGATTACCGTTGCAATAACTTACCTACGCAAGTATATAGAGGAATATCTTCACCCCTGTAAGACATACCTTGAGTCCAGTGTTTTAATTATGGTTCAGAACCCTTCTTTCTGGACAGTCTGTTTTTGCCATTTCTGTTTGTTTTTAAGTTCTGTTTCTATGCTGGAAAAAAGTTACAGATTTTTTGTCCAGCCACCCAGCACTAATACTAGCCTACAGCATAGACTGTGACTCAACAAAAAGTGCTCCTTTACACGAGGTTTGTAGTGCACCTGAAATCACTGTCGGTGTCGGACAGCTGTTAGTGTTCTGGTCAGTACAGTGTTATGGTATATTTAGGAAATGTTTTGGAGATTTTCTTTTTTTAATTTTAGAATTTGTCACTTTGTCCAGTTAACTAGTTAAACTATATATAGAATATCATTTACTCCAAATACCATTAATTCTGTGGTAGATTTTACAGTAGATATTGAAGGTTTTTGCTGTTGGATGATGATACAAACAATTGGAACAAGGTGGAGGACTAAAGCTGCGTGACAACTTGGATAATAGTGTAGACAAATATTTGTAATGTTTTCAGCCATAAGCCTACCGCTCAGATGCGTCAGATTCCTGGTGATGACTCTGTACGATCCTCTGTGCTTCTGACTCTCAGCTTCAGATTAAACCTGTAAAGCATACCTCTGAAAACACATTACATCTCATCATCCAGGGTAAAGTGGAGAGGGATGAGTGGTGAGAAATCCTCAAGAGTTGAAAACAAAAAACTTGTTCGAAATTCTTCACTGTTCTCTAAATACAGTTAGCTCACTTAGCTACTGTCAGGTTTGTTTAGATTGGGCGGGGCTGGGGGCGGGGTTGGGGGGGCGGTTTCACATACCATTGGCTGTTGTGTAAACCAGTCAACATGAAATATACCAAGATACTGAATGGGACTTTAAAACCTTTATTTGCATTGTTTGTGCTAAATTGGTGATTTTCATATTAGTTTCGTAAACTGAACAGTTTGAACCCTTGTATAGACACAGCTTTGATTTTTGCAGTTTGTTATCCTGGAAACTGAACCTGGAACTGACTTGTTCTGTTAACATAAGATAAATTAATCCTGCTGTTCCACTTTTCTTTTTCCACAGATGTATTTTATTCTTCCTGGTCCAACTGCTGACATACAATGGTGAGAGATTAACACACACCTGACAAACAGTGTGATTTCACTGATGATACACGATCCAGCAGGAAGGGGAGGGCACTGGTTACTAGTAGATTTCACCTACATTTGATTTATTGTGTATGTTGTTCTTTCAGTGTTGGTGCAGAACAATGAGATACGTACGGCTAAAGTAGGTGATAAAGTCATCTTATCATGTTCCATCAACCCCACTGGAGTGGTTGGGGATGTAATTTGGAAATATGAAGAAGAAAAAGTGGTGGTTGATATCATCTCGGGTAAAGAAGATTTTAACGACCAGAGCCCAGAATACAGAGGCAGAGTTAAAACTTTTACAACTGAGATTGCAAAAGGAAACTTCTCTATCCAGCTGAGTAATTTGACACGCACAGACTCGGGAATTTACACCTGTTACGCCCCTAAACCTGTTCAGAGAGTAGAACTGAGAGTTACAGGTTTGTATCATCTTTTTTTCAGTAGCACACAGTCATTTACAGTGTTTTGATGCTGAAAGGCAGTGGTGTTAATCTAACCTTGAAGATTATTATGGAGAATTCTGTAAGTCTGGAACTGTGGTGAGTTTAAAAAGGGTTTATGATCTGTGAATTGGTTTGAGGTCGAGAAGGGGGGAGTCATTCCATGTCTAGTAAACAGACAGTGTGCAAGTTTAGATGGCTTTGTGCAGGATCTCTGAATGAAAATAATTGTTGTTTTTATGACTTGCACTACAAAAGTTATAAACCCAAACATGTCATACCCTATAGTAGAGGTGTGTGCAGAACAGATTTTGTCATCCTGCTCCCATCTGCTATGATTTCTTGTACCTGTCAGTGATAATAAATTACATTTATTATATAAATGTTTTATAAAAAATATATAAAAAATTTATTTGAATTCAGATCAGCATTTTTAAATGCATAATGTGATGCGATTTAGTGCCAGTGCTACCAAATATAGCTGAGAACTGTTCTGGCAGTGTGCAAAAATGTTTGATAAAAAAATCTCGGTACGAGACCCTGTGTTTGGTTTAACAATCAGCCTAAAGAGTGGAATCATTTGCAGAAGGACACCTGTATTCTTGCAGAGTATAACTGAGTTTGAAGCACATAAGTACAGAGAAATACATTAACTGTCCAACTAATGTACACTGTGAAATATACACACATCTAAAGCAGCAGGATATTCGATCAACTCACTGTCACCTGATAGTACAGGATTTGAAGTATAAAAATAGAAATAAACACACCAAACATGATAATCTCTCTAAAAGATGGACAACAATAGCTACGTGTTCCTCAACAAAGATGTACAATATATCATTTGCTAGGTTAGTCAGTTACAGAGCAAACAAATTCCAAATCTGTTCAGCTAAAGCTAATGTCACTGCTCCTTTATCTGCTTTAAATTAGATTCTTTTACTTCATTTTTTGGCTTTTTGGCTTTTTCTGCTGTCTTCATGACAAATGTCCTTCAGGCTATAGTAGGGTATGATGTGTTGTATGTGTACAAATCTCCTGCCAAATCCTTCATGTTCAGGATCACAGTTTTAGAAAAGATTTTCAATTCAAGGATTAATAACCCATTCTCCCGCACTGCAGGTCAGTGTCCATGTAGGTTAATAAAACCTTGACTCCCTTCTACTTTTCTCTTTGACTTACACATCCAGCAGCAAGTGTTTGTGTTTGTTTTTTGTATCTCAGTCACACAAAGTAATTTGTCTCTTTCCTTGTTTTTGCATCCTGAAGAAAAAAAAATCAACCCAAAGAATGGAGACATCAGGAAAAGTGCAAGCAGCGTGTTCCTGCTGGGGTTCAGTCTGCTGTACAGTTTGGCCTTTTGAAGACAACATGAAGCTAAACTATGTAAGCGCTGTGCAAGAAAAACAAGAAGTCATGAGGCAAACCTTCATACAAACCTTTTCTATTTTCCAGCTTTCACATTACCAACAATCTGCACAGATCGTATATTAGTGACTCTTGTACCTTGCAGTACAATCTCTATATTTTTGCTCTTTAAGTCTTCTTCAAATGGTGGATTGTAAGACCATCACTCCTGCCCCCTAGAAGTTGTTGGTGATGTCACTGATTATTATTGTTGGGTGTTTTCTTTCCAGCTCTTTCAGTGTTCTGTCATCATCTGTTCAGTGTCTTGCCCAGTGGTTTCTTTCTTTTTATTTATTTCTTTTTTTTGTTTTTTGTTCTATTGTCTATGCTAATGATTGTGCAGTGCCTCTGGTGGATTTTTCCTCTTTCCTAGGATTCAGTATGGCTGGAGTTTCTCCCATAGACAGCTTTCTTGATCTTCATGCTAGTTTATATTTTTTAACAACAAAGGCGGGCATCACTGGTGAAACCCAGGGTTTGGTCCAGGAATAGACAGCTCTGCTCCCTGGACAATAAATTGGACTACATCAAACTCCAGCTGACTACATGGAGAATGTTTAGAGACTGCTGTGTCCTGGTCTGCACAGACACCACCATTCAGCAGGATTCACCTCGTTTCTTGCAAACAGAATTGCTTCAGTTTTGATAAAAGTGCCTGTGTTTACCCCCAAACTGTTGTGGGTATAAACACATGCATTGAAACAACCACACAAACTTCACAACATCCAGTTTTTCAAAGAAAAGACAACAGGTTGAATGCTTCAGCGTATAATACCATTAACCATATTATGTGTAAACATTATACAACAAATATTAATCTTCATTAAGTCCTCATTCACAATCCGTACTGTATCCCTGAGTGGGTGAAAGAGGGAAATAAGGATGCTGGAGGCAGACGAGTTCAAACTCAAGCAAAAGAACTTTAAGACAAAACTGTTCCAGATTAAAGTATGTAAGGAGTGCTGTAAGAGCAGAGCTGTTTTCATATACACACCAATCCACTTTCCTCTCTTGCAACCTGCTGGACTTCCTGTATATCCTGAGTGACCGGTTTAACTAAATTCATGTGTTTTGAGATTTGTTATTTTGGTTTAATATTTATTTTGTTTTCTGATTTATTTTGTATTTGTATTTATATTGTTTTCAGATTTGTTTAGTTTTGCACTTCTTGCCCACTGTAGAATGCACATCATCAGCGATGAATTACTGGTGTGTGAAACTCCCCGCTTGTTCATTCACAGCTGCTTAAAGCTTTCTCGCTAGCAGTTGCTTTTTCTTAAATATTGCTTTTATCCAACAGTTTTTCAAATAAGAAATATAGAGTAATTGACATTTGTGATGGCCCTGCGATGGACTGGCGACCTGTCCAGGGTGTACCCCTGCCTTTCGCCCTATGTGCGCTGGGATAGGCTCCAGCAGACTCCCGTGACCCTAGGAGTCCTAGGAATAAGCGGGTATAGACAATGAATGAATAAATGACATTTATGATACAATATGGCCAAATAATATTATTTTTTCTCTGTGAACTGAAATAGATTTCAGGAATAGATAGACCTGTCGGCTAGCAGGCTAGGGATCTTAGTGTGTTGTACATTTCCGTTAAAAGATTAATTAACTGAAACTGGCCTCTCTTCTAACTTTTCATCTTCAGCTGACAAGATTTCATTTTTTTTACGTCAAAAATTCATGAGTAATGTATTGTTGTCCTGATGATTTCTTTTTCTTACAAGAATTGTCAATGTTTGTTAGCACATTTCTTTATTTTGCAGTAATATTTATCTTATAGGAGTGTACTGGATTAATACATAGTCATGTGTTCTTCTGCTGCCATCTAGTGGACACAGTTAATAAATCAGAAAGCTTAGTTCTGGCTGCATGAGTGCCGGGTGTTCCTAATAAAGTGGATGGTGAGTGTATAGCAGCAAAATCAGGTTAGGTCTTCATGTCATTGTGTCTGAGCTCTGTGATTCAGAGAGATGCTTTTCACTCAGATTGGGACTAAATGTAAATTCAATCTTTATTAAAACAATTAAAGTAAATAATTTGTTTTATATATACTTGATGTTAAGAGTGTAAAGGTCAAAAATAGAAGATGGTTATAGTTTTAATCACATCTCCTCTGCTTGCCTTTGAAACTATACGATACTGGGAGTAAAATATTTACATCAAACAAAGGCTTCACTCCAATTCTGAACTCTAGTGTATTGACTGCACACCTACCACGATTGGTTATTTGAAGTGTTGCATTTTAGAATTTCTAATGAACAAGAAGCCTGGTATATTTATACGTACGACAGAGCTGCTATATCACCACTTGACGTTGAAACTCTTCTGTACTGAAGATTATCCCATGTCAATGACAAAGTATTCATCTCTGTGGCTTATTAAATATACAGTTGTGTTCAAAATAATAGCAGTGTGTTAAAAAAAAAAAGTGAGTAAAGCTCAAAATCCTTATAATAACTTTTATTTCAATAAACGCAAACGCTTTGGGAACACTGCACATTCAATTCTAAATCAATACATGAAGAAAAATTTTGGTGAAATAAAAAATAGCAGTGTCTGCATGTTTCTTTACAAAGTCAAACATTTACTGTATAAACTGAAAAATGCCTGAAGATTTAGCTTTCTTGTGAATTGCTGAACTAATATTTAATTGTATAACCATGATTTCTGAGAACTGCTTCACATCTGTGTTGCATGGAGTCGACCATCTTCTGGCATTCCAGGTATTCCAGCCCAGGACGACTGCACTACACTATAATTCCTCTGTATTTCTTGGTTTTGCCTCAGAAACAGCATTTTGTATATCAGCCCACAAGTTTTCTATTGGATTATGGTCCGGGGATTGGGCTGGCCACTCCATAATGTTAATCTTGTTGGTCTGGAACCGCTTACTGGTGTTTTTGGGGTCGTTGTCTTGTTGAAATACCTAGTTCAAGGGTATTTCCTCATTTTCTGCCTTCATCCTTAAATAAGGGACACTTGTTTGACACCAGTTTTTTCACAGACTAATTCACCTCTTTAATTGAACTCCACACTGCTATTATTTTGAACACACCCTTTTCAATGAATAATTCAGTTACACAGCATCAGCAACATGCATGTCATTACGGTTGGGTCTGTTGGTTTTCTATTACTCTTCTACTCCTACTAGTAAAATATTTGCCATGTAGAAATATAATTTCTACCAAAAACAGTGATTGATCTGGTTAGTGATGTTGGACTGCTATTATTTTGAACACAACTGCATTAGCCAAGATTCTCCTTACAGAAAAGCTTGGCAAATACATACTTTGTTCATTTGTTTATTAGCCTTAGTCTATGTGAAGTGTCCGCTGTAGTAATCCCTGTGAATGCACTTGATAATTTAGAAGTGATTTATATTACAGAGAGAACTGCTGCAATCACAGAACATGAATACACACCTTGTGGTTTGGGAATGCAACTGTAATGACATCCTGGAGTTATTTTATAAAATCTGACATTAATGAAACTGATGTTTGAGTGCTTTTTGAGGCGGGGATGAGGGAGGAAAAAAAGTAGTTGTGGTTATAACTTCAGCGTACACTTCCGCACACTTCTGCCTCTGAACTTCAACAGAAGTGTTTCCTGAAATCAGACTCACTGCAGTGTGTTTCGAGCTTCTGGACAGTGTTCAGCTGTCAGCATGAGGATCTTGCAACTTCACTTTTGTGAGTAGATTCACAAGTTTCTGATTCAATTGTGTAAATTTCCATTGAACAATTTTGTCTTCTGAACTGATTTTTCGTAAATTATTCTAACTTCTTGTTGTGTGTGTTTGTGTTTCCTGATTAGATCTACTTGTGTGCTGTGGAGCTGCTGAATGTTTCACAGAGAAGTCGGTCAGTTTGGGACAAAATGTGACCCTAAAGTGTGAGGTGTCTGTAAGAGACGTGTTCTGGTTCCTGATGAAGCCGTCAGAAGCTCCAGTATATATATTACGCTCTTTCTCTGACAAATCTCTGTCAGCAGATTACAGAAACACAACCTTCAGCAAGAGATTCTCACTGCAGTATAACAGCAGTTTATTTATACACAATATCAGTACTAATGAATTAGGAGTCTATTATTGTATTCAGACTCAAAAAGCTTCACCTCCAGACATCAGCAGTGGAATCAGACTTTACATCCAGAATCATTCAGCTGGTGAGCTATTATGAATTTATTATAAAATTAAATAGTTCTGATGTATTTGTACACACTTGAGATGTGCCATGAATGTTCATTCTTTTATTTTATTGTTCTAAAACTATAGTATGTCTTTTATAATCAGTGGCTCTAAAAATGTGATTATTTTTATTTATTTATTTTTGACAGTTACATTGTACACAACTCTCCATTATCCAAATAATATTTATTATTACTTTATTAGCCTGTTTTACTGCTCACTTGAATGAAATAGCTGTTACCTTCAATCTAAAAGTTAAAATCTAAAGTATGAGAACCCTCGTTCTAGACCTTGAACCATGTCTGACATAAAACACGTTGTGGATAATAATGAGGATATAATATAGATATAATGTGGATAATGTAGCAAGTAGTTTGTATAATGACCAGACCTTATGTTTTTTTCATATTGTTTCCAGAGAATCAGACATGTAACACTGAGCGTCCGCAGAATCACACAGAATCAGATAGAACTGAAGACATCAGCCTCTGGACGAGTCTCATAATCTCAGTAATAATAAACTGTGCTCTGGTCATTACAGGTGTTACAGGTGGGTTTTATTTACAGTGTATTCTGGTCACACGGTAGTAACTGACGGTATACTGAGAGTTTACTCTGAAAATAGCAGATCTGTTGTTCTGATCAGTCTGATAGTCTTAGTGTGGTCTAATGACCTTAACTGAGATGACTAAAAGGTTTATATACAACAATTCTATAGCTTTCTATATTTCCTGTACAGAATAATCCTCATGAACACGGTACACTGTACCTGATAATATTTGATCTCATTAGTGTACAGTGCAGTTCATATGAAATGAAATATAGCTTTTGAATCAGTAAAAAAGGCCCTGGAGTCTTAATTACCCAATATTTATTTACTACAGTTTAGACACTAGCTAAACATCATAACAGTAGAAATATTCACTAGTAACTACTGTGCATTACTTAATGCTTAATCAGTGCTATAATTTATTTCATTTATTATTGTTATTGACACAGGTCCTGACTATCGCTGGGTTAATTCTGTATTTTTCTCTGTTAGTTCTTACGGTTTATTGCTGCAGAAGATCTCCAAAAACCCGAACACAACCCCCTGGTTTGCAGCAGAGTCAGGGCAACAACGACCTTGTGGTAAGCAAACTGCTCTTTTTTGTTGTTGTTTTGTTGTTCTTGCAAAAAAGACTTTATATACACTTTTTACACAATACGTCTAATGTAAAAGTTTATGTTCAGCTCATTTTTAGCCCTTTTCAATCATCTCTACCTCCTCTTCAATCATCTTTACCTCCTATTTTACCTCAATTTCCCAACTTTTCTGTATTTCGGAAGACCCCTGAGTGTGTTAAAACTTTCTGTCTCCATTTCCATTAATGGTGTTTATTCTGATCAGTGAGATGAAGAGATATATTTAGTATTTGAGTCAGTGTAGATGCGGGCATGATGTCAGTTGGAGTTGGAAAGTCCCACGTGTGAAAGTTGCAGCGTACCACAGACTGAAACAGGTTCATGTGTGTGTGACGGTGATGCAAGTTGGTAAAATGTGTTAAAGACCTGCTAAAGAAACGCCACGGCTGCAGTGCAAATATATTCTTATGAACTTGCACAAAAAGCATGCTGATGAAAAGTTCTATTATAGTTTTGCATTTAAGCTTTAGAATAGAATTATTTTTAAGAACCAGGCTGACGGTCCACCTCTTCTGTGAACACTTAACTAACCCCTAACCTAAAAAACTCTGTTCTGCACTCTGACCCTCTAACAATAAAAAAAATCTACACTGTCCTCTGCTTTGATATATCGCTTTGCTTATTGCATTTCCTCGTTTGTAAGTCGCTCTGGATAAAAGTTCCTGCTGTGTGATTAAATGTAAATGTAGAATACACTAAAAATGAAGAGTGTACCAGCTATCTTCAAGCTCATCACTGTAATTACAGCAAAACTGCTTGGACATCCACTTTAAGTACACTAGATATATTAAATATGTATTCTTGCTAATTTTCTTTGCAGGAAAACTTAACGTCTAGAGCACTTATACAAAATGAATACAAGCACAAATACAAAGAGACGCATTTGTATGTACTGTGACTTCACTGAGGATGTATATCCTCAATTATGGTTGAATGTGTTAAAGTCACAGAATTGACAGGCAGAATTGCTGTGCTGTTGTGAACATTGTGGTTATATGTACAACACAAACAGCTCTGCTCGTCTCCTCTCTCACTTCAAAGCAGTGTGAAAAACATGGTTAGTTGTGGAGATACTTAAGAGTGTACTTAAGAGTGTACGCACTGCATTTAGTCTGAAATTAACTAACATGTTAGTTAACACGTTCTTTCAGTACGCAGACGTGCAGGTCCTCACGACAGACAGAGCCACCAGGACGTCTAATCTGAACAGCACTTATGCTCTTCTAAAACCTGTGACCCGGAGTGACCCCAGACACACCACATGATGCTTCATCAAACTGTATCTAGCCCCAGTTGCTGATTTTATATATACATATATACACACTTTTTCAGAGGTACATTTCTGCTGCATTTTCACCTCTGCAGCGTAGGAAGTTTCTGTACCATTTCTGACCTTTGAGCTACAAAAGTTGGGGCAAAACCATGGACCAGCTAACTGCCATGAGCCATGTACATTTACCTAGAAACTGTATAGTCAGTGTTAAAGATTTAACAAGCAAATATGTCTGAATGTTGACTGATCTTAAGTAAATACTTGTACATACAGTAATGCTCATTTAAACGTAAGATTTTTTTTAAACTACTTTTCCTGATGCTGAAGCTGTGAGCATTCATTCTGGCTTGACATTTCTGGCTGAGCTCGTGTGTCGAGGAGACGAGTCGAGTCGAGTCGAGACGGAATTCTAAGGCTGTTTTGTTTTTATTCTCCTAGTCAGATATTGAAAATGACAAGTGATGTTCAGTTCATGTAAAGTTGTGTCATTTTTTGCAATAAACTGTTATAAAATACCTTTAGCTCACCTGATCTGTTTGTTTTCTGAGTTCTGACAAACATCTCCCTCTTTTATTACTCATCACAAAACACATTATATTGTGTGTAAAAAAAAAAAAAAAAAAAAAAAAGTCTACTTTTACTCAGAAAATATCTTTGGGGTCAGATGTTTGCCTGATGGAGCTCCATACAGATTCAGACATTCAGAGACCGAAGAGTAGAACATTGTACGAGCGGCCATCTTGGGACGTCTCGTATCGTTCTATGCAAGAGAAGAGGCGGAGTCTGTTATTTGGTTACATTAGAGGCGTTTTATGATGCGCTTCCCAAGCCCCACCTCCCAAAGTCTGAACAGAGTACTGTTGCAGTGATATGGATAACGTATCAGCGTTTTGAACTAGGGTTTGCTAGCTGTAAATAAAAAAAATGTAAAATACTTAAAGACTACTGAATGTCTACCTGTATAAGTAGGAGACCATTACTCCTCTCGGACTCATCTGTGATACAGATGCTACAGCTGCCACATTTCTGCTCGTCTGTGGTTTGCACCTCTAACACGATGAGAATAAGGCACGCAGGCTTTAGAGGAAGTGACAGGAAGAGTGTTTTGTTGCGTGTGATTTGTGAGTGAAGCGCATCGAGTCTACTCCAAAGTTCTTCTTTGACTCATACTCAGCCAGAAAGCAGACACCCGATACCTCATGATCATGAGTCAATGTGATTCAACTGCAAATATGTCAGTGTGTGTGTGTGTGTCAGCTGTGACACTCGTATGGTCTGGATTTGTGTCGGTAAAAACACACTGCTCTGGACTCAGATCAGTGAAGAGTGATTTGGGAATTGTCAACATTGCTGACCTAAGGGTCAAGTTCTCAAATGTGTTGACTGGGTAAAAACATTTCTTACTTAGACATCACTGAAATGCTGTTGTGGGTTTGGCGCTACACTGACACTGTGACACCCTCGATTCCTCTATTCACAATAAACCGAGCATGCCACTGTGACAAGACTTTATTTGGTAATGAACAAACTTTGCTCAGCGCCCAGTCTCCTCTTTCACATTTGTCAGTAAAACAATTTTTTTTTTTTCCAGCTGAAGTTCAATCCTATGATGGACGGAGATAAGTGTTTCAGGTGAACACACAAATCACTGCTCAAGACTCACTGTCAGGTGAAACAAATTCTGTGACCCATTGTCAGGATTTTTAACACAACTAAAATCTTATCGCATGCAATTGTTGTACATCGCCCCACCCCTACACATCAGTACCACGAATGATCCAGTGTATCAGGAATTTAAAAAACAAAACAAAACAGCAACAATAAATACAGACGATTCAGGAATGAAGCTCAATCAGGAACACGACACAGCACCACGTGTGATCACAACACTAGTGTGAAGATTTCGCACCAATCCACGGCAGCCCCCTCACTCATAGCCATAAAACTCCAGCCAGCAGTAATGTTAAACACACAAGGTTCCTGCTCATTCGTTCACCCGGCGTTTATATACACACACACGTTCATTTAGATTTTCAAACAAACTTGCAGGTATCAATAAATATTTATCCTTCCTACATATTCACAAAGCGACACATTAGAGCTATATACACACACTCTGGACATAAGGGATGTATGGAACTGAGAAACCTGTACACACACAGAACACAACAGAAGTGCGGCGGAATGCACGGTTAGTCCATGCGGATCTTCTGATTGGTCATCCTGTAGATGATGCTGTCGTAGCCTGGGTCCATGTTCCACAGATTGTAGGAGATGACGATGACGGCCAGAGCCAACAGGATCATGAGCCACAGCACGATGTTAAACACTACGGCGTATTCAAAGTTGTACTTGTAGGCCAGGTTGTAAAGACTTCCTGGGTTACTCTGAGAGGGGAAAAAATAGTGTGTGTAAATGTTGTGACACAGAGCACTTCTCTCATCTAGAATGATCCCCCCATCACATCATCCCCAAACTGTTCCTACAAAGCTGGGAGCATGAAATTGTCCAAAATGCCTCGGTATGAAGCTGAAGCATTACGGGTTTCTTTCACTGGAACTAAGGGGCCGAGTCCAACCCCTGAATTCAATGAATTGGAGCAGTGTCCCAAAACTGTTGGCGATATAGTGTACCAAAAGTGTGTGTTTATTTACAAATATTTAATCTTAGAGCTGTCAACGATGGGTGGAGCTTATTGCAATAACAAAATTAGTAAGACATGCATTTCTCAAAGCTGGTTCTTGTGCCTCTGCACTGAGCACATGTGGGTAAACGTGTGCATGCATTTGCACGATCTCAGTAGAAATCGGCTGCGTTCGACACTTTGCAGTCAACATGTCTTGGAGTCATGCAAAAGTTTTGCAACTTAATGTAAAGCGGAAACGAGGTCACCTTGGGTGTGGGCTAATGTTTATAGAAGAAGAGAAAAGGAAAAGTGCACTTGTTTGTGTGTGATGTGAAACACTCGCTGTGGGTTAGAAAGCCCTGACCATATGTTCCTTTTTGTAGCTACTTAACCGTTGTTTACCGTGGGGTTTACTGAGAGGTGTAAATGTTTCCAAGCGCTGAACCACCTGAAACTTCACCAACTTCACGTTGCACTGCTGAGCAAGGGAAATGTGGGCGGAGCCATGAAACAGTTCTGGTCCAGTAGAATCCCCACAGATTGACAGCTTTTATTTAAAACTTTTTATTCAGTAGCGCAAGGACTATATATAAAGTTTCATTAACTGAATACATTTATTTAACCAGTAAATCTAACTACCACTCCCTCTGTCTTTCTTTCCCATCTTCTAGAATCCTACATATCTTCATGTTAACATCATTTGCACTGTACATAAGGTACAGGACATAAACGTCCCACGTAGTGACCTTGTGTGTAGTGTATTTAAGATTCAGACAGAAATGTGTGTGTGTGTGATAAAGGTGTTTGAATCTGAGCTTATTTTCAATGAAGGGTAAAAAGTATTGGCACCTTTTACTTGTGACCAATACACGAACGTTTACCTGCTTACTTTCACTGTAAGAGATCAAATCTGTGAGAGTTTAACATCAAATGAGACAACTGACCTCAGAATGGCTTACAAAGTGTATTATTTCTGCCTGATAACCTCCAGAGACACTCCTACTAGAGAGTGAGACACACTTAGCCCGGGATACGGGAAGTTCTGGGGTCAGGTTTGTCAGCGAGGTGTGCTATTTGGTGCACGTGTCCCACTACGGCGAAACCACAAAATACACACCTGAGCAAAAAACTGTTTCCGGAATGGTTACAGAAGGTCCCCCAAAGCGGTGAGCAGCGGTCTGAACATTCAGACACACCGGAAAAGTCTTAATTCTTTTCTCATTTAATGCCACTCGGGCTAAAAGCCTAATTCTGCTGGTTTAGAAGTCTCTCTAGTCACAGTGGTGTTGGTTTTGTGTTGTCACTACACAATCAGGGCGAGACTGCTTCCAGACGATGACTGCTGCAAACTGAACGAAGTTAAAGTCTTCGTATCTGGTGCATTAAACCACAAACTCCCGGTTCACATGGGCATGTGCATAATTTAGCTTTTAAAGAGAAAGCAAAAGTTTATGTATATTTGTACATATGTAGCTCATTACGCATGCAGTGATTAAACAGTTCTAGTGTTCACGCATTGTAACCTTTCAATATTGTTCAACTTTACATGTTTATATCATGTGATATAAATTGCACAGTGGGAGCATGTGTCTAGAACCAGTATTTGAAGGTTTAAGCTTTGTGTGCGTGTCTCTCTGACCAGCGTGGGGCTTCTGAGGTTTTCTGTGGAGCATGTAGTACAAACAAACTTGCATGCTTAATTTTTAGCAAATGGGTCACAGTGGTTATTGTTCAGAACTGAGAAAATGTGATTTTGAGGGGTGTCCTGTGGGTTTGATTTACAGGACAAATAAACCGCACCGGAAAATGGTACTTTACCAACCAAAGGAGAGAGTAAGTCTATAATTATCTCACCAAGTTTTGAATGGGGGGTTTGGGAAACGTCCACGACAGATGCACTGTAATTCTAACATCTTGATATCAGAGAACTACTTTTTTAACTAACTAGATTTGTTATATTAATGATATGTTGCGATATAAAACCGTTTTCTTCTGCTTTTAGAAGGCAGTATGACCCAACCTAGTGTTTTCATCTAAACACACAGTCGATGCATTCACACAGTGCATTTCCTGTAATAAAAAATACCACCAAAAATTAAACTTCCTTTTAGATGGTCACGATAACGCCGTATGGTCATGTTGTCATCATGTACTGAGGTCAAAATCATTCTCTGTGGCGCAGAATATAAAAGACTCACCTTCTGCTTAGCCTCCAAGATGGAGCGCGACTTCCTGGTTACTGGCGTCTCGAACGCCTTCACCGTCACCACCTCCACCACTGCGTTGCTGCTGTAAACGCCGAAGACGTCATCGGCGAACTAGAAGACGTGATGAAGTTAGAATTAACTCCTAG